>NC_079149.1:37947269-37978157 GCF_945859685.1 Eupeodes corollae
AACTTGTTGCAATGCTCAGAACCCACTGAAAACAATCCCAAGAGTGGACAGTTTTGAATTAAAAGAAACAAGGTAAACAATTCGACTTTAGAAGAACTGAAGTGAATGATAGAAAAAATGCTAAAATTTTTCGAATCAAGGAGAGTAAGACTTATGTATGAATCGACTTAGGGAGATTTAACTGTGTACAATAAGTTGAGCACTCGTTAGAAGTTTTTAACAGGAGATTTAAATCAAACGTGACATTACGATGGTAGAGAAGCCGAAAAAAGTTGTTCGCGCAATTCCACCGTATGTCTGGCCTAGGCACAACAGCCTAAACCATTAGGTCGACTGAGTCAAAACTTGAAATTCAAGATTAGTAGGAAGATTTGCGTTATACATTTTAAAGGACAAAAAAAAGGCCCCGTACAATTTTTCGTAATAAAAATTGCGTTTTCATTTATTTTGAAAAAAAAAGAACCGATTAATTTTTAATACACTTTTCTTAAGTTGATTTCTTTTGATACAAAAAAATACTTACTTTTAATTGCTATAGAAGGTTAACTAACAAAGAACCTTTATTTTTTTTTCAAATTTTGACAAGAACGAGCGAATCAATTAAAATAATTTTTTAAATCATAATAAATCATCAAAAAAGTCTAATTTGTATTTGCATTTATAAAAATGTTCTTATTTTTTTTTCAAAATTCGATATCTCAAGAACTGGTCAACAACTCTTGATCAAATTTAAAACCAGAATAGTGGGAAATAATTTATTTATTTAGCTTAATACAAACTATAGCTTAACTTAATACTTTATACTATTTTAACAATTTTTATTTTTTTAAGTTCTTGTTAAAAAAGCTCATTAATGTACAAGAACTAACAATTCTGATTTTATTAGACTTAAAATTAAAAGGGACTCAAAAAGGGAAAAAGTATAGGGTATCCTTCAGATGGGATTAGGAAATGTTAAAGTCGAAGACTAGCATAGCAGCGCTACAGTGACGAAGAATTCTGGACATTGGTTCAAAGTGACTGTAATTAGTGCGGTGACGAGGAATATAGAAAAGGGAGACAGATCAGAGATTTCGAGGATTGGTCTTAAGATGAATATCACTCAGGAGTGCTGGGGAATCTATGTTGCCGATTAACATTTGGTGAGCAAATAATAAATCAGCGTTTTTGCGTCTTATATATTAGGGCTGCAAACTTATTAGTTTTGGTTGATCAGCATAAGGAGAAAAGTTGGATGTATCATCCCAGGGAAGGCCACGTAAGGCAAATCGAACGAAACGTCTTTGAACATTTTCAATTCTGAGTGAATGGTTTTCTTAAAAGGGAAACCATACTTGCTTATGCATGTTTAAGATGAGGACGGACTAGGGAAATGTAAAGCGCTTTAGTTACATAGGGGTTGGAAAATTCTTTTGACCATCTCTTTATAAAACCGAGAGATCTATTAGCTTTATTAATAATTTGGTCAAAATGGGAATAGAAATTTAGGTGTTTGTCACACATAATACCAAGAGATCTACCGTTGACGGTAGAGTTAGGATTTGTTTGCGCGGAAAGGTCATTTGTTTACATTTACCTACATTTAACTCTGGGAAATTATGCATGCACCAAGCAAAAAAGATATTAAGATCATTTTGTGAAAGTAAGGAATCAGATAGTAGTATCCGTGGCATGATGGTTAGTTGGTTGGACTGTCCGTCAAAACTTCGGTCGATAAGTCTTCTTCCGAGCATCAGCAAAGTTTTCGAAAAGATCATTAATAGGGCTCTGACTATGTGGGCTGCGGACAGCAAAATAATTCCGGCTAAACAGTTCGGGTTCAAGGCGGGTCATGACACAATTCATGCAGCGTCTAAACTCGTTTCTGATATCCAATGGAATAAATCAAAACAAAAATGCACAGGTGCTATTCTGGTTGATTTGGAAAAGGCATTTGACACCGTATGGTTAGAGGGTCTTTACCTAAAACTGAGCTGGCTTGGCATTAGCAAGCCATTGTTGTATATACTTTATGATATGCTTAACGGTAGAAAGTTTGTTGTCAAAACTGGCAATGTAACTTCTACCACCACATTCTCAATTAAAAATGGTCTTCAACAGGGAGCGGTGAATTCGCCGATTCTCTTCAGCATTTACACCAGCGATCTGATAGGTAGTCTTACAAAGGCAATTGCGTACATCGACGATCTAATTGCGTACAGAACGGCCCGAAGGGTTGAGGTTATTAGAATTCTCTTGCAGCGAGATTTCGACAAGATTCAGCGATATTGCGACGACTGGAAACTGAAAATAAATGTCCAGAAGTCAGAGACAATTCTGTTCCGGACTCCGTTGGCTAGGGCCTCGAGGGATACGAGCAAGAATCGGCGCAAGATGGTCATCGTTGATCTTCACGGGCCGCCATTAGCGAGCAAAAGTGTAGTGAAGTACCTCGGTATCTGGTTAGAACAGTATTTATATTTCGACAGACATATAAATGCTGCTCTGACCAGGGCCAGAGGAGCCTTCGCTTCGACGAAACGGCTGTTTTTTAGCAGTCGGCTTGACCCCAGAGTGAAGGTAATTTGTTACATGGCCCTCATACGGCCAATGATCGTTTATGGTTGTCCTGTGTGGTTCAACGTTGCCCCTTCCCAGATGGAGAAGTTTCGGGTGTTCGAGCGGCAGTGTTTACGACGCTGTACCGGCTTATATCGAACAGCCGAATCATCTTATGTGCATTACTATTCCAACGAGGCCCTATACAACGGGGCTCGGATAAACAGAATTGACAATTTCGTGATAAAACTCGTTCGAGGTCACATTGCAAGAGCTATGTCTTCGACCAACAATTTAATTTACGGGGCGTTCTATCCGAACGACGAGTATTTTGAAAGTGCACGCTTCAGCGGCTTCATTCCACCAGAGGCATTCCTCTTTTTAGACAAATGCGGTCTGATACAGGATAGATTGGCAGTTCCGTTAATCTACCACGTCAGACGACGAACCGTGGGTAGGCGACTCCCGTACAGTCGGGACGTCATGGCACAAGGCGGAGCGGAGCTCCTTCGGTTCAGTAGGGCTGTGTCCGAACGGGACCGAACTGATAGGGTGAAGCAGGAGAACCAGTTTTGGTGGCTTCAATCGGCACTTGATAGTGGGTAGTCGGGATAGGGTTATAAGCCTTGGCCGGCTTACATACTTGTTAAATAGTATTAGGGTTTAGTTTTAAGTAGAATAGGCATGGTGGCACAAAAAAAAAATACGAAAAAAAAAAACAAAAAAGTAAAAAAAAATAAAAAAAAAAACATAAACATAAACAAAAAAAAATTAAAAAAAAAATAAAAAGACAACAAAATATGAAAAACAAAAATGTTAGATTGTTAGTTCATAGGTAGAATTGGTAGTTTAAGTTAGATTTAAGTTTTATTTAAGGACCTTATTTTAAGTAGTTTGTAAGTAAAAATAAAAAAGGATATTGATATCAGTTTTTTTTTCAAATTTTCTAATAAATACGAAAAAAAATAAAATTTAAATGAAGTAAAATAGATCTTAGGGCCGAAAGGAATTAGTTTTAAGTGTTATAATTTAACTTAAAGTGTCCGTATGGGACCATTAAGTTAGTTGTAAGTTATGAATAATTAGGCTAGTTTTATGAATTTTTGCCTAGCTTTAAGATAGGTTTAAGAATGAATTAATAAAAATGAATTAAAAAAAAAAAAAAGTGGGCTGGACTGTCATTCAAGGGGTCTTGGGTTCAATCCCTGCCTGTGCCACCTTAATTTAAAAAAAAAAAATTGTCACGGGTACTGCCTCTTGCGAGGAATTGACAAATCCTTCAAGAGTAATTCTTGTCATGAAAAAGTGCTTTCCCACATTAGCCGTTCGGATTCGGCCTAAAATTGTAGGTCCCTTCCATTCCTGACAATAGTACTCGCACACAGGAATGGTTAAGAGTTGTAAGTCACTAGACCCTGGATCACAACGGACTGTTACGCCACCCAATTTATTTTATTTTATTTATTAAGGAATCAGATGATGTAGAGATAATCTTAAAATTTGTCTCTATCATCCGCAAACATTAGGATATCTGAGCTCTTTTAAATTAAGACGGACATCTTTAACAGTAGAGTAACGAAACAAACTCTATAAGTTCTATTGGCAAGGTAGAAGCTTTTGCAATTTATAATCATAGATGGAAAGCCTAGAGCTCTAAGTTTGAGATAAATTATCTTATGGGATATTTTATCAAAGGCTTTGTTGTAATCAGTGTTTACAACATCAACTTCATTACCATTCTTAAGGGCTGACAAACTTTTGATTTAAATTACATTATATAAGTTGTAGGGGATCTACCTCTAAGAAAACCATGTTTATCTGGGGCGAATAAGGGCTTGCAATGGAAATAAACGGAATCATAACTTAAGCTTTCAGAAAGTTTTAGAATGCATAAAAGTTTCGCAATAGGTCTATAATAATATATTGTTAATTTCAGTGTTATTACCTTGTTTACGAATGGGAAATATAAATGAATCTTTTCATATATGAGGAAACACACCTTGGGAAAGAGTGAATTCAAAGAATGAATGATAGGACGCCATCAGGACCAGGGCTTAAGTTTTCTTTGAGGCTTACGATTTTGGCAAGTACCATTTCTTTTGTTATTGTAAAAGATGAAAGAGAGGCTTGAGTGCAACCATCTTAATAATCAAAGTAGTGTGGATCAGGAGCATGAAGATGTTCATAAGCACGAAGTAACTTCATACGAACAATATTTTAAATGAATAATTTAAAATTTTATATGTAAAACATTAATTATAAAAAAAGCTCTAACGATTTTCGAAACAAAATAATATTTCTGTTTTTGAATATTTTTTAAATCTTAATATAAAGGTACTATTTTGCAAAAGTCTTTTTGGGTACAAAAAAAAAGTTCGTGTGATTTAGTCATGCATATTATTAACATATGAACTATCAAAATATATGGGAAAAATGAAATTGATATTCAAATATGACATTACGAAGGTAGAGAAGCCAAAAAACTGAGTCAAGGCAATTCGGTCCGTCCTACTTTTCTAGTTTTTACTTCCTAATTGGATAATTTAAACTTTGAAATCGAAGTTTTAAGTAATTTGACATTTTTAAAAATTTGTTTTAGGACCAAAAAACTAGTTTCCATGTAATTTTTTTTATTCAAAATCGGATTTCGTATTTTTTCAAAAACAGCCAGATAAATTTGTATTGTAAATGTATTGATCTTTTCATCTTTCAATGAAAACAAAATATGACTTTTAATTTTACCAGAAACTAATGAATCGACTAAAATAAGATTTTTCTGAACAAGACTTTTAATTGTGTAGATAATTTTTGATGACGAAAAATATCTGATTTTTTTTATTTCAGAAAAAAATAATTATATTTTATTTAAAATTAATATCTTAAGAATGAATCAAAGTTTACAGACTTTTGCAGAAGCTTCGACCACTTCTCTCAGCATTATGTCAGCAATAACGTGCCAAACAATCTCTTCCAAGACGTTTATCGTCTAGGGTTTATCTTTGTAGACAAGCGACTTCACAAAACCCCATACAAAATAGTCCGAAGATGTTGAATCGCACAACCAAAAGTTGCCTTAAATATATTGATTGAATGGAAATTTCGCGTAAGCCGAACAATTTTGTGAATAAATTTGCACGATTTTTAAACGTCGTTCAGGTTTAAAGCACTTTGAAAAGACGAACTAAACAAAAATATTGGCAAATTAAAAACCACAAGTCTAAAAAACACTTGTTTAAAAAAATTAACTTAAAAAAAATAACTTCAGAGATTTTGAAAAAGAATTAACAAAGGTTTTTTTCTTAAATATTGGAACTTACTTGAAAAGCAAGTTCTTGCGACTTGATCATGTATTTCGTTAAATTACAAATAAATTAATCTTTAAAATTTTAAATGATCGCCAAAAATGAAAGTAATGGTTGTAATTATTGAAATCTAGTTTTGTGCATTTGTGCATAGCACATGGTTACATTGCTCACATGGTTCACATGGTCTCTATATTTTGTGGGACTCCCCAGCATAATAACAATTTGTGAATATCATTTATCATGAACATGCCGAATTCCCCAATCTTATATCTTCTCTCGTTTAGATCTCGACAGATTTTATAACTACTTTTGGAACTCAAACTATACAGCTTCAAGTTTCACTTTACAATGTTAAATTAATGTTGACCTTCTCCGTCCAGGTAAGAAAATTGAAACAAATGTAAGAATCAATTATAAATTGACACATGTATTTATTATCCCTTAAATACAATCAATCTATAAACTTGCAAATTCTATGGTTCTATGACCATGATGATGACACAGCAAACTGCATACACACAGTAATATTTCTTGTATAACTATAAGATTTAAGTAATTTCTATCACGGTCTAAACAATTCATTTCCTAGTTTTCAATTACTTCCATACTCTCATTCAGATTTTAATTTAAATTTCGACAAAATTGAAATTTTATACTGAACCACTTCTGTGTCCCTTTTCTTCCCAGGAGTTTTCTAAAGCATTCCCTTTACTTCTTTCTGACCTCTTTTACCCTAAAAACACGATAGAGAAATAAACGAACTAATCAGAAAACTAAAGTCATCGAATCTCAAGTACGAGTACTATACATATATTAAGAGTGCCTGTCTATATTACTTTTACAAAGTACTGAGCAAAGAATTAATTAAATTTCGAATTCCATTATTTTTTGGGGTTACTTTTAGTATACCTTATACCTCTAGTACCTTCGTACTACACCAATAACTTTCTATACTTCTAAGTTTTTAAGTGATGCTCTTTTTGGGTTGATTTAAATTCCTTTTTACATAATGTCAGTGTGTGTGTGTGTTTGATTTTGTGAGGTAAAAACTAATAGCTTTGGATTTCTTTAAATCCAAAAACAAAAACATTTGATAAAATAAAAGATGGGAGGTATCTACTATAATCTTCAGAAACTTTGGCTCGAAATGTATATACGTCCGATGAAATTTAAATTGAATTCTATCTTAAGGTGTATCTGATGCTTTATGCATATATGTAGAATACAACTCGTATCTATATTCATAAATCCTTTTAATAAATTTGGAAATATTTTATAAAGTATCCAATAATCTCACTGAATGTAAATAAATGCAAACTACATTCGAGTGTAAGGAATACTAAAGACAATAACAAATACTCTCAAAGGCAAACATCAAAAAGTATAAATTCTAAACACGCAGGATGTTGCAGATGCACATCATCAGAAGGACCTGTGGAACTCGAACTACCTATTTTTATATTCAATTGGGATGTGAGTCTTGTGAAGCTGTCATTATTTTCTGTACATGGATATTTTTCATATGTGAGACCAGAAGTGCAAGAGAATTCTCGCTTTCCTATCTTTTGGATAATATTTTATGTTATGACTTTAATACGATGTAATATATTTCAGGATGTGCTAAGGTTTGGATATCAACGTGGCTACACTTAAATATGGTGTCAGTTTTGTGTTGTTCTGATCTTCCCTTTTGAATTCTTTTACATACAAACTGCATGCATCGTTTTTTGAAGATGAATTGTGGATTTCAATTGATTGATATTCTAGAATAAGTCATATTGAACGGTGTTGGGTGAAAGATAAAGATTGTCGAACAGGGCTGCACTTGCTTTTTTCTTTTTTGAAATTGTTTTTTTTTTTTTGCATGAAATATTAAGTATGGAGTTATTTACTCTGTGCATATGGAAGTTTGAAGGTTTCTACCGCCAATTAGCTGATGACCGTCATAACTATACTTTTAAGTTTAAATAACACATCTTACTTATTTTGACAACTTTATTTCCAAAATTAAGTAGAAACGGTATTTGATGCAAAACTATCAATTCAGTAATTTCAAAATAGTGTTTGATTTTAAAAAATGTAAAATATTTATTATTTTACTTAGAAAACAATTTTCAAATTTTTTGAAGTATTACGTGAGGTTATGTAAATAAAATAAATTGGGTGGCGCAACAGTCTGTTGAGAACTAGGGCCTAGTGACTTACAACTCTCAACCATTCCTGGGGACCTACAGTTTATGTTTCGAATTCGAACGGCTAATTTGAGAAAGCACTTTTCATGACAAGTGTTACTCTTGCAGAATTTGTCAATTCTTCGCATGAGGCAGTACCCTTGAAAAGACTTAAGTTTGCATAGGCAGGGATCGAACCCAAGACCTGTGGCAAGACAGTCCAACGCACTAACAATCATGCCACGGGTACTACGTGAGCTTATATGAAAATATTTTAAAATTCTGTACGAAAAAAATGAATTTTATAAGTCATTATTCGTCGTACAAATTTTTTTTAAAGTTTAAGTGATATTTTGACATTTCTCGAAATTTCAAGGTTCCTCGATTCTATATCAAAGTGTTTTAAAGGGATGTCTGTACTATAAGTACATAATTCAAGAACATTTTTTACAAATTATAAAAACCAACAAATTTGAGTGGATATCTTTTTAAAATAAACGTGAAAAAAATGGTTAACCCCAAATATCTCTGAAATTTACGGTAGCGGCTTCAATTAATTTGTATAGTGTTCTAACTAGGTATGAATTCTTAATCATTTTAAAGGACGGCTCTTTATGAATCAAAAATTGAAAATCAAAAATATTGTAAAATTACGATTTTTACACCTGTGATTTTTTTTTTTGAAAAATCAGACTGACAGTTTTTTGGAATGGAATATGAACCTTTGAAAGCTATTTAAAGTTGTTACAAAGTAATTGTGATGTCTAATTGACTTAATCAAATGCTATAACCAGAGAGATATTTGGGTTTTGACTGCTGGCGTTAAAATATTAGTGGACGTGTAGAACGAATAACATCTCGAAGAAACACTTGACCATGGTTCTGCACTGAATTATCCTGCATTGATCACATCAACACCTCGTGTTGAATACCTATCATCACTTCACCTGCTGTTCATCTATTTTGAAAAGGTTTTTGACAGCGTCAACAATGAGTTTGTCAAGCTTGCTTTGCGGAGAAGGAGTTCGAAATTCAAAGTAGATTCAGACAGGGCTTCATACTGTCACCAATTCTTTTCTTATTGAAATAAGATGGACTCTAACAACAGACCAAAACATCTAGATTACGCAGACTATGTATGCTGGCTATCTCATAAGATAATGTATCTCCATCAAATGGCTACAAAGGTGGAGAGGTTAGGTTAGGTTGGAGTGGCTGTCCAGATGTCATTGACGCACGTAGACCTCAAGGGTCCACTAATGAGGTTACTCATGGGAGAGTAATGAACTTAAACAAACCATTTCGTACTTTTAATAAAGTAAGAGAGGCGGTTTGTGTCAATCGTTCCCAGTTCACTGGTATTATCGAAGAAGGGATTACCGAGAAAGTTATTCCTTCTAATGGAGAGTGCTGGACATGTACATAGAAGGTGTTAGACTGTTTTCTCTTCCTTTTGTCCATGCAGCTACAGAAGTAATTTGTGTAGACCCCTAGCCTCAGAGCATGTCTTTCTATGAGGCAGTGTCCTGATATTACTCCAATCGCAGAGCTTATACTTTGTCTGCTCAGGGATATCAATCCTTTTGACCGTTTTAACTCTATGCTTGGTTATATTTGCTTGGTTGCTAGGCATGTGATACTCAGTGACAATCTAGCATTTGTTGATTCCAGAGCATATTGCTTGAGAAGATATTTGCATGTAGCAAGTGGTGTTCCTAGGTTATGTTTTTGTCTAACATTAGGCAGAAGTGTTCCGTTTTTGGCAAGCTCATCAGCTTTGCAATTTCCCGGAAAGTCTCTGTGGCCCGGCACCTTAATGAGGTGAATATTAAACTGTTTCGTCATCTTATTCAGAGATGATCGACAATTGTGAACTATTTGAGAGTTTGTGGAGACAGACGCGAGAGATTTAAGAGCGGCTTGGCTGTCTGAGAAGATTCGTATATCCTTGCAAGATATAACGTTTTTTTTTGAGACATGATAGTGCTTCTTTAATCGCCATTACTTCTGTCTGGAATACACTACATTGATTGGGAAGTCTATATGATATACTGAGATTCAGTTGTTCCGAAAAGACACCACTTCCAACTCCGTGATCGGTCTTTGAACCGCCTGTATAGACGTCTACAGCATCGTCTTCCAGGGGTCTCTATTCTTCCCAGGAGGATCTTGAAGGGATGAACACATGGAAACTTTTACCGAATACCATTTTTGGGGTGGTATAGTCTAAGCGATCTGGGATAGATCTGAAACTGTCTAGAATAGTAGTACGTCCAGTATTGTTACTGGTCCATTTGAGAAAATGTCAAGAGGTGTTAGGTTTAAAAGCACATCCAGTGCTGCGGTTGGTGTTGAGCGAAGTGCTCCTGTGATGCACAGGAGAGAGAAGCAGACATTTTAGGGATGATAATCCATACGATAGAAACTAAGATGTTCAGCCTCGTAACCTCGCACTTTTTTCTCTGATGACAGTTTTCAATATCTTGGAAGTATGATCTCTACTGAAAGAAGCACTGAAGAATATATCAGTAACTGTAATGTTTGGAGAAATACCTCTCTTAATTGGAAGACAAAGCTACGACTATTAAGCTCAAACGTCACGTCGGATCATTGGTGTAATAGGGTTGGAGCATCTAGAAAATAACTGCAACGATTACCAGAAATTGCAGACCTTTTGAAATAGGTGTCAAGGGAACATCTTTGGGATTATCTAATTCAATCGTGTATCCAATGAAGAACTTTATATGATCACGGGTAGTAACTAATTAACACAATTATAGGAAAGCGCAAGTGGCAGTTGATTGGACAGGGACACGCATAGAATGCAGTAGAATTTACTCATTTAAGAAGGCAGAAGAGTTGGAAGAAGGAAAAAGTAATGTCAAGGAAGAATCGTAGAGATTGAGAAAGAGCTGGACGAAGCTAACAAATCAATGGGAACCATACAAGATGGCTCAAAGGAGTAGGCGCCATATGCCTCGCTAGGAACCACCCACGGCTACAATTCCATTTTTAATGTAAGCTTCTCGTAAAATGATTTTAAATTAATGCATTAATCTACATAAATCCATAACGTTTTTTTTTCAAATAAAAACGGAAACAAAATTTAAATATAGATAGTTTTGAAAATGTAAAAGTTTTTTAAATCATCTTAAATTTAAATAAGCAAAAACTAACTTATGAACATTACGTATGATTGATATTTTATAGAAAACACTTATTCTACAGGTTTTCTTCTTTAGAAAACTTCAGTAAAGTATTAAATAAAAACTAAAGTAAAATCTTTTTCTATCTGGATAAGTGTCCGTCTGGCCAAAGAACGAACAAAAAAATAATAAAATTCTAACACCAGACTTAAAAATTCTTGATGAATAACCTAAAACCCATGGATATTTGTATTTATTTTTAGTACATAAATAAAGATCCAAAGGAACCTAAAAAAAACAAGTTTCCTTTTGATTAATCATTCAAATCTAAAATCAATTTTATTCGAAATATCTTACAAGTGTTAAGGTATATAAAATATGAAACGAAAATAACTCATGCAAAAAAGGGGCCTCCTCAAAAAACAAGTTCCATAAAGACAACCCTGATATACCAATACCCAAACTTAAGTTATCCTTAAGCAAAATACGAGAGATACGATAAGGTACTCGTAGGTATAAAGTATAGCATAGCTCTAGCCGTAAAATGTGAGTGAGTGTGGATTTCCTTGAAGACGATAGATGCCATGACTGTGAAACGTTATTTCCATAAATTCTTAAGATATCAACTTCATACCCGTCGAGAAGTGAATACGAAATTCGAGAGATTTTTGAATTGATGTTTGAATGCAACAGGGACATAGCCACATAGCTATCTAGATACTTTACCCTATTCCTTTTCGTTTTCTTCACTCAGTCTTTGAATGTTAGAAAAGTTATACTCGTATTTGTATATAACTGCAGCAGCAAAAAAAAAGAAAAAACAAAAAATGCCTTCAAGGATGAACGATTTAATGCAGGAAATGTGTATGCGAGCTTTATTCCCCCGCCTAAACAGAACAGAAGAAGAACTAAAGATGTCAATAAGAAAAACGGAAATGTTTTTGCATTATCATGATTGAGGATGAATTGAATGCGCTTAAGGCTTCCAATTGAAAATTTACCACGAAAAATGGAATTCCTTAACATCGAAGACCTTCTTCCGCTTATGCACCAGCAAGAGCAGAGAGTATATATAGGTATGGGTAAAATATTTGAAGTAAGAAAATAAGAAAAAAAAATAGAAAGGGTATAAAGAGAATAATGGATATAAAATGAACTTAGTATGTAAGGATGTGTAGGTATTCGTATAATATCTCTTGTTGCATTGTTATTTTCAGATAATGTTACTTTTATTATCCCATTAATATCAAGATGGTCCTTTTTCTAAGGACATCGTCCTTTTCTGAACCACATACCAATAGACGCTAGATGAAATGGAATCGAAGCATACAAATAGTGAGCATGAAACATAACAGCTGCTGCGCTTTTTATTTTATTGAGGCACTGTTTTTGAAATTTTTAGACAAAAAGAAAACATGGGTCAGCCTTATTTTTTTTTTTTATCAAAAGAACATGTTTTATTGTAGGACATTAAAACACGAAAGAGGTTTTCAGAACAAAGCTTAAGTTGAATTCATTGTTATTGAAGTGGCAACTTTTGATTGCTTTGTAGTGTTTGTTTGTTTGTTTGCTTGTTTGTTTGCATATGCCTACCTCAGGAACTACTGCTCCAACTTGAAAAATTCTTTCAATTTTAGATAACCCATTTTTTGAAGAAGAAGCTATAGGATCCATATCGTCACACTAAGACTAATAAAAGCGGAAGACGAATATAGAATGTTTAAAATTTGGAGAACTTTTGTTTTCCTTTTGAGAGAAACGGAAATGGTAAACATTTTTTAAACCAACCTATGACAGAATTGTTCCCCTTTTATAGTTCAAAGAAAAAAATATGCGACGGCAAAGCGTCTATCTTTTAAAGTTGTTCCTTGTTATATATAACTATGAAAATTGATAAGAAAATTGTATGTCTTCTACCAACCTACTTGAACTGCAACAATTAGGATATCGATTTCGAGAACCTACAAGAATTCATGACATGTGGAGGTGATAGTTCAAATGTACTACTTGTAGGCGATTTCAATGCAAGAGTGGGTGATGAAGAAGGTGCTGTTAACAATATAGCTGGAATCGAGAGAAACTGAAAGGATAATGTTAGAACCGCCAATGGTTATAAGCAAATCGAACTCTGTAACTCTTTTGGTTTAAAACTGCTAAACGGAACTAGCCGAGGTGATCAAAATGAAGAATTCACGTTTGTTGGAGGGCAAGGTTCTTCCGTCATTGACTATTGTTTTATAGGATGCGAATGGAATAATCATGTTGTCGATTTCGAGGTATTGAACTAGCTATTTTCAGACCACATGCCGATTGTGGTATCCTTCAACCATTCAAAGGTAGCTAATGTCACAACCACAAACATGGAACTCCTTCCAAAGATAGTTTGGCATAGTAGCAATGAACACTTCCATAAAGCGAATTTAGATGAGGCCCTACAAAATCATGAAGTAGCGAATTTCAACGATCTAGAGGAAATAAAAAATCCTTTCAGCAGGTTGAAGAAAAAACGCATAGCATTCAAGGAGCGCTGGTTTGATGAAAACTGTAAAAAAGCAAGAGATGTGTCCTATGCCTGGCTAAAACTGTTCCGTAAAGGCAGTACCAGGTTTACTAAGGAATCGTATTTAAAAGCTTATCAGAGATTTAAAAACCTATGTAAAGAAAAAAAGAAACAGTTTTTCGAATCTGAGGCTCTTAAACTCACTCTCGCTATGAACTCTTTAAAATTTTAGACCTTAGCTCGCAATTTAAATGGTACTAAATATATTATTGACATCAGCTTAAGCCCGCAAGTTTTGCAGAACCATTTTCAGCAACTTTTAAACCCAACATCAAACGAAATATCCATGTACCACTACGCCCCACCTAACTTTCAAGAGCCTATTTTAGATTCACCTATCACCATGCAAGAAGTTTCTTCTATCGTCAATGGACTCAAGGATGGCAAAGCAGCTGGATCGGATAGGATACCTGTAGAATTTTACAAGCACTGATCGAATAAACTCATTCAGACGCTAACCGGCCTAATTAACAGCGTCATGGAAAATGGTGTAATACCTGAACAGTTTAATGAAGCTTTAGTGTTCCCCGTTTACAAGAAAGGTTGTGCAATGAATCCTGTGAACTACAGAGGTATTTCCTTTCTAAATGCCTCCTATAAAATTTTCACCTCAGTACTTCAGAATCGGCTCAAAATGTGGATTTCATCAAAAAATCTCTTAAGTGAATTTCAGGCGGGCTTCAGATCGGGCTACTCTAATATTGATAACATTTTCGTGTTCAAAAGTATTGCTGACTCATACCTTGCTAGAAGTAAAAATCTGTATATCATCTTCGTGGATTTCAGAGCAGCGTTCGACACGGTCGACCGGGATGCTCTAATGTACAAGCTGTACGGACTTGGAATGTCCTTAAAATTTGGTCAACTCATTCAAAATATCTATCGAGAGTCAGTTTGGAATGGTGCTAATACATCAGAATGGTTTGCTACCAAAACAGGAGTCAGACAGGG
This sequence comes from Eupeodes corollae, assembly GCF_945859685.1. Lineage (NCBI taxonomy): Eukaryota > Metazoa > Arthropoda > Insecta > Diptera > Syrphidae > Eupeodes > Eupeodes corollae. The sequence goes on from NC_079149.1 coordinate 37,961,941, forward strand.
CTGTCCTATTAATCCCGATCTATTTGCACTTTTTATTAACGACTTGGTCTATTGTCTGCCTGGTGGCATGGAATTTGCGGGACTGCAAATTAAAGCCCTTCTTTTTGCAGATGATGTAATGATGATGGCAAACTCACCTGAAACTCTACAGATAATGTTAAATAAGCTCCAAGAATTCTGTAAATTGTGGAATCTTATGATTAATCCGGATAAGTCCAAAGATATGGTAATTCGAAAGGGAGCAGGCAGAACTAAATATCGGGTCTTTGAAACTGTAGCGGAATCAATCATCTTTTATGCTGCACCGGGTATGGGGAGATTCAGATTATGAATCGGTTGTGAAACTTTTAAGGTACTACCTGAAACGAGCATTTCATCTCCCACGCAACGCAATGAACTATATGCTTATGATTGAGACTGGATTGCCTCCGTTACTAATTAAAACACTCAAACTACAAGCTGACTATGTTCTCCGTGTCATGCAATTGCCTGATCACCGGCTCCCTAAGATGGGAGCCATTCAAGTGGTGCGAAGCAAAAGAGGATTTTTTAAAGAATGGGAATGTTTAGCTAAAGAGTGTAGATTTGTACTTGATATAAATATAGATGATCCAAGTACTGCGAGACCCTTATTGTACGATCTTATAAAAAAGTAGACCTTAGATATAGGGAAAAACACGAGGAAGAAGCAGCAGGATCTCTTCCCCGAACTATATATAATCGTCTGGATTACACTTTCAACGAAAAGAAGTGAATTACCGATTTTATGCGATTTATGCAACCGACGAGAACGTGAAGACATCATTCATTTCTTGGAAATGTGTCCAGTTTTTGCGTAAAATAAGAAGAAACTTATTTGGAAATGACACCTTATCCGAAGAATATTGTATTTTCTTATTAAATCAAATGAATGTTGATTTATTGTATGATTTCCTAAAAACTACTCTTAGATATAGGAACAGAGTTAAAAACGGTGATTTTTGAAATTAGAGCTTACCTACAGTTAAAAAAAAATATGCTACGTCCTGCAGACATCTATCTAAAATCCTCTTATTAAGGTTCCATGGGATTTGTAAAGTCGTGAAATGACAATATTTTCAATCCGAAAATATGACCGTTTACAATAACTTCCTACGAGAAGTTAATAAAAATTCTTAACCAAGTTATGCAGCAAGACATTGCAGTACCATTTTCAATTACAATAACACTTATACCAATCAAATGTATTATTCATTCATATTTATAAGTTTATCTACTTAACACAACTACAGACCTTTTAAAAACTATCTCTCTACAAGTATGGAACATTAAAATTCTCGTATATCCATAACCTATTTTTCCACAAAAAGCCGTTTTCTTCACTTCAGCTAAAAGTCCAAACTTCACTCCTGAAGTACAAAATAAGTGAACATATTTAACATCTATTACTGCCAAAAATTGAGTTAGATAAAAAACCTCAAAATCAGGTATCAACTTTTAGTAAACTTCAGCCATCTATACTTGACGTTATGTGACGTTTATGCCAGATCAAGTATTTATTCACAAATTATTTCAACAAACTCCATCAAATATTTAATTATAAACGAGTGAAACTTTTCATAACAATTTTTATCTTTTTTGAAAACCATATTCAAGCAATCTTTTCCCTTCTTAATATCTCATTAATTTCAAAAAATGTTTAAATAAGTTTCAAAACTCTCATTAGCTCTCCTTATGCTTGTCGCATCTCATCTCACATCGATAAGCAAACATCATCGTACACGTACCGTCGTCGTAAAGCATGGATCACACATTGAGTCCTGAATCCTTCTTTCTTCTGTCTTCTTATATATTTCCTGATAAATGTGATGTCTTGTCTTCTGTAGATAATTTTGTTTCCCAGGAAAATACGTTTTAATTGCAAATTTTATTTACGTTAAAGTTTCCAAGCTTCAACTTTTATAATAGTTTCTCATTCCTTATTTTTCTGCATCAGCTATATACGTAAACATTCAATTAAGGTAGGTATATCTCATATCGCCGCATACTATCATACTTCGAATATATGAAAATGAAAGAACATGGAATTTATATGACTAAAACGTCAAATGCATGTTTTCAAAAAATTACCCTTTTAAAATTTACCTTGAAAGAAATTTCTTACCATCAAAGTTCTTCTAGTTTTTATTTTTTTGTACTCCATTTTTCTTTCTTAAACTTCTTCTTTGATTGGAACTTCCCAACCAAAGATTTTTCGTCACAAAATACCTTCAAAGTAATTTTTTCGTAAACTTTGAAAACAATGGTATGATTATGAAAATTCTGGAATTTTTGTGTGTTATATACACGAGTACGTATAAGTAACGAAGACTTTTGCGTGTGTGAATTGTTCAAGTATAAATTTACTTGGAGTACCTTTCTGTTCCGGCACACATCTGATGTGCATTTTAGTTAACTCATTCGAGAATCTATAAGAACTTTCAAAAATATTACAGTGTTGGTAATATGGCTTGGCTTGGTCGTAATTTAAATAACTGCTTATGGAACATACTCGTATTTAGTAAAGTTACATGAAGACCATTGTACTTAACTGGTACGCACAAGTACAAGTTCCAGGACTTCGTACTCAAATTAAAAAAAAATATTTATACAAAGTTAAAACAACGAATAATTTTAAGGTTTTGAAGGGGTTGAAAGGAACTTAAGAGTAATAAACATTAGTTCAAGGCTTTTATATGTACAATAGAATTGTGTGTGTAATTTTGATTAATTTTCCTTTTTCCCTTTAACCCATTTTCATATCAAAATACAATTCAATGATTTATAGAACCTGTTTGGTCGCTTGTGTTATATTTAGAAAATACCAAATCAAAACAATGTTTTTATATTTTTTCAAAACATCGACGTTACGGTTTACAGTGTGTTCTAATTGTTTATTTCAAAAATCTCTTGTGGATTTACAGTGTTAAGCCAAAATATCATACATATGTTCATGCTAACATAAAAATGAGGGGTAAGCGATAACATGCCAATCGGATCTTTAGTAAATCGACTCAATGGCCACTAATTATAACAGATTGTCTTACAGTCCTCATCACAGAAGACAACCATGCGTTCCTGTGACCTTCCTACGGGTACTCGTGATCTTGGGAAGGTATATTTTTGCTTGCAAAGCGATCCATCTTTTTAATTTGTCATTTAATTGAAATTTTGGCTGTACATGTACAATTAAGTTTTGACTACATTTAAAAAAAAATATTGAAAATAAAAAATGAAGAGAAAGTGTAAAAAGTGAGTTATAACTTGAATTCTAGTAAAGCATTTATCAAAGTACAGGACTTGGTCTTGGATATGATGAGGTGCCGTTGATACTATCATATTTCAACACCGGATGCAACTTTACAATATGCCGTAAAAAATCAAAATCTTATTACAAATTGCTAAAACCTACAACAAAAATGGTGATTCCGACACAGTCACATATCGTGCCTTAAGAGGAAATTATGGTTTACTTAATCAGCCAATAAAGCAAGCAATTGGCAAAATTGTGAAGAAATTTGAAGCGACTGGAATCATCGTTGCGCTTGTACTTTTGGAAATATCGTTGCGCTAAGTGAAAGTGTTTCTCCACTGTTTGAAATCATATAACGGCGATGAAGAACCGAATTCCGCTGTAAGGGAGACAGAACCAATCAACCTAGGCCACGCAGATCAACAATTCCGCCTACCCGACCTCGATGAAGTGAAGATATCTATATCTAAACTTAAGACAAACAAAGCTGCTGGAGCTGACGGCATCGCTGCTGAACTATTTAAAGTAGCAGGCAATGACGTTATAGCGAGCATGCACTAACTCATCTGCAAAATATGGTCGGAAGAAAGCATGCCCGATGTGTGGAATCTCAGCATAGTGTGCCCGATACATAAGAAAGGAGACCCTCTTAATTGCGCTAACTACAGAGGAATCAGTCTCTTTAACATTGCATATAAGATCCTTTCTGTCGTATTATGTGAACGTCTGAAGCCGTTCGTCAATAACCTGATAGGTCCTTATCAGTGTGGCTTCAGACCAGGAAATTCCACTATCAACCAAATATTCACACTACGACAGATCTTGAAAAAAAAAAACTCAGGAACTTCAAATCGATACCCACCATCTTTTTATCGATTTTATAGCCGCTCATGACAGCATCTATAGTTAAGATCTCTACAGAGCAATGTCTAGTTTTGGCATCCCTGTCAAACTTATCCGTTTGTGCAGAATGACGATGGAGAATGCACGCTGCTCTATCAAGGTCGGAAAAGATCTTACCGATGCATTTGATGTCAAAAAAGGTTTTAGACAAGGCGATGCACTGTCATGCGACTTCTTCAATATCGTTCTGGAAAGAATTGTGCAAAACTCAACCGTCAACATGAGAGGCACAATCTTCCAAAGATCCATTTTATTACTCGGATACGCAATTGATAATTTGAAGATCAAAGCGTGATGTCAATGGAGCGTTTTTGAGCATTGCGATGGAAGCGAAGAAGATGGGTTAAGTGGTCAATGGGGGCGAGACCAAGTATATGCTGTCATCAAAAAAGGACATTGAAAAACGACGTCTTGGACAAAACGTCACCATGGACAGCTATAACTTTAAGGTAGTTAAGGACTTTGTCTAACTAGGCACCGCTATAAACACAAACAACGACACCAGCGCTGAAATCAAACGAAGAATAACTCTTGCAAATCGGTGCTTCTTTGGACTTAGAAGTCTTGGACAAAACGTCACCATGGACAGCTATAACTTTAAGGTAGTTAAGGACTTTGTCTAACTAGGCACCGCTATAAACACAAACAACGACACCAGCGCTGAAATCAAACGAAGAATAACTCTTGCAAATCGGTGCTTCTTTGGACTTAGAAGTCTTGGACAAAACGTCACCATGGACAGCTATAACTTTAAGGTAGTTAAGGACTTTGTCTAACTAGGCACCGCTATAAACACAAACAACGACACCAGCGCTGAAATCAAACGAAGAATAACTCTTGCAAATCGGTGCTTCTTTGGACTTAGAAGGCAATTAAGAAGTAAAATCACCATCTTTAAGACACTTATCATCCCGGTTTTCCTTTATGGCGCTGATTTCTGGACCCTGCCAAAAAAAGATGAGAACGTCTTAGGATGCTTCGAGAGAAAAATTCTTCGTGATTTTTGGTCCCGTGTTCATAGATGTAAAATGGAGGAGAAGATATAACGACGAACTGTACGGGCTGAACAGTGTACAGTGACACTGACCTAGTTAACAGAATTAAAGTCCAGCAACTTAAATGGCTCAATGCTCCAGCCCGGAAGGTCTTCGAATACAATCCCGAGGGACGGCGCAGTAGAGGAAGACCGCGACTCAGGTGGCGCACCCAGGTGGGAGAGGACCTCAACCAACTTGGCGTGCGAAACTAGAGACAGCGAGCTAGGGACCGAGCTAGCTGGAGACGCATGTTGGTTGAGGCCCAGGTCCACCTCTGATTGTAGCGCCACCTGAAGTAAGTAAGTAAGTAAGTGAAAGTGTTGCCGAAGACCAGCATGTGTCGATTCCTCGTCGTTCTCGGGAATAAGGACTGTCTAACAGCATATATTATGGCGTATTTTTCATTTGGATTTACACCTACATCCATAAGAGGTCCAGCTCACACACAGCTGAAGCCAGTTGATCATTCACAACATAGTAGATACGTCCAATGGGTGTTTGGACAACATACGGCGGACAAAATTATATAGGGTTTTGAGAGTCCTCAAGTAATTGAAGAGTCACGCCTCCGGACCAAAAGTCACTTATTGGTGAGCTCTTTATTCTGGAGGTGTGTGTGTATTAGACTTCTTTGAAAACGATGATAGAACGACGGTCACTTGAATTGGTCATTATGATATCCGACTTTTTTTTGACCTGCTATTGAAGAATACGACTTAGAAAATATATGGTTTCAACAAGACTGTGCCACTAGAGTGAATATGGCGTAATATCTCACCGTGGCGATTACAACTGATCAAGCGATCTGACACCGCTGGACTTTTTTTGTGGGTCTTCGCAAAATACCGTGTTTAAACCTTAAACTCTTATGCACTTAAAAACCAACCAATATTCGTGAAGTTAATTTATTATTAACAGAAATTAGTTCTTTTATCATTTTACTGCTTTGTGAAATAAATGTGATGGTTTTCCAACACGGGAACAGGCAACATACAATTGACCATGTAAGAGACATGGGTTTTCTAGATTAATACCACAACCTCTTAATGATTGTCCCTGGGACTCGTTTATAGTCCTAGCAAAAGCAAGCCGCACTGGAAACTGTAGTCGTTTAAACTCAAATGGCACATCAGTCAGAACCATTGGGATGCGCTGTTTGAGTTTTATCACTATAACTATTATAACTATTGATCCAACCTTTAATTGAAGATTGTTAGGTGGCAATCCTGGCAAATCCAGTGAGTTTAAAAATTCCGGTGGATAGTTGACTACATCATCTTGGCTAGTAGCCTAATCAACTGATTTATATATCCTCGATTCCACTGTAATTTGTTCTTGAATTTTGAAATTTAATTCCTTGACATCATTGTTTTTTGCAGCCAATAAAGCTCGTTTGCTCAACCAATCATGGTTTCCGTAATTTTTAGAAACATCTGGAAACACCTTCTGCATAACTTCGTCTTTTGATTGCGTTAGCTGACAAAAACTTTGAGGAAGGTAATGCAGCCAGTCAACATGTCTATAGGAAATTTGCCTATACCAATGTCAATGAGTTGTTTAGAGAATATGTTTCCAGATTGGTCATTTTGCAACTCGACACGCATATTCTTACTTAAACAAAAAAATCACTTTGGCATGTTTTCACAAATTGGAGGACTTAAGACATGCATTGATTTCATCACCTGGCGTTGATCGTGGAATCATTGGCAATGTTTGACGAAAATCTCCTTCTGATTAAATTGTAGCAGTTCGGGTTGTTCTACCTAAATTGTTTCGTCTTATAGGATGCATATGAAATATAAATTATTTTGTCACTGAACAAACACTAACACTAACACCGTGCGTAAAACACGATATACGGATTTGTTTCAGCCGTTTATCAGTTGACAAAAGCAAACTCAGTAGATAAGGTAGCAGAAAATCCAAGAAAAACAAGAGCATATCAAATCGACCTCAACACTTTTTTCTTTTTTTTTTAAATTTGATGTGATTTGAAGTCAAATACTTTAAGCCGACGACTTTTTAGTTAGCAAACAAAATACTGTTTTTATGGTTTTTCGGCAGTTATTGGATTTTTTCTCGCCGTAAAAACCACCCTTTTTTTTATAATTAGCAAACACTAAAAGGGTTTTTTATACCTTTAATATGCCAAAGACACAGTGTGAGTATTAGGAAAAGAGGGAAGGCTAAAAAAAGAATCTCTGTATTTCATAGTACTTCCGAAGTTGGGCTCAAGGGTAAACTGATGGGCATTCCTAGAAGCGCGGGTATTAGGGTTAAACTGTTTAAGGGGAAGAATGCAACTGGCTATTTCACTAGAGCATAGTCCGTTAAAATAACGGTAAAAAAGAGTGAGGCAAGAAACCTTGCATCGCTGTTTGAGTGATGTAAACGAGTTGATGATGTTAATGTCACCAATCATTTTAAAAGCTCTTTTTTGAATACTGTCCAAGAGGCTTAAATAAGTTACTGGAGCACCAGCCCAGAGATGAGAGTTATATTCAAGTTTCGGACGTATATAGGTTTTGTAGATTGTAGCCAGATCAGACGGAGAAAAAATTTCTTGCAACGTCTCAAAAAACCTAGACATCTTGCGGCATTTTTGGCAACATCGCGTATGTGATCGCTCCACAATAGGTAGTTGCTGATGCACATTCCGAGGATGTCAAGATTTTCTGTTTCGTTGATGCAGGTGCCACTCATAGATAGTGGCAAAGAGGGTTTATCTCGCTTTAACGATGCAAGGCAGCATTGCGTTTTCGAAGCATTAAATTCCACACGATTTTTTATTCTCCATTGTACAATGCTGTGTAGGTCGGAATTTAATGAGCTAATCATATTTTGCCGTTGCAGTTCCACATCCGAAGAGGAGGGTTGTGAGTCTGGAAACGAATATGAAAAGCTAATAGTGCTATCGTCAGCGAAACAATGTATTGGATTAGAAGTAGCAGACAGGAGATCATTTATAAAAATGAGGAAGAGGGTCGGAGACAAAACGGAGCCCTGGGGCACAACAGCGTTCATTTTATGAGTTTCAGACTTGAATCCGTCCAAAACAACTTGTATTGAACGGTTCGAAAGAAAATTTCTAATCCAACGAAGAAGAGATTCGTCGATACCGAAAGCACGCATTTTCTTTAAGAGAGCAAGATGCCAAACTTTATCAAATGCCTTTGAAATATCAAGTGCAATAATCTTACTTTCTCCAAAACGATGTAAAGATCTGTTCCACTGTTCGGTGAGATGAACCATGAGATCACCAGTGGACCTATTGCTACGAAAGCCGTATTGCCGGTCATTTAGGAGCTTCCGTTCCTCAAGATATTTCTTAAGCTAATAATTAATCAGCGTTTCCATGGCCTTAGAAAGAAGGGACGTTAGTGCTATCGGTCGGTAATTTGTGGGAGAAGAAGATTCGCCTTTTTTTGGAATTGGCTGAACAAATGCAGTTTTCCAACTACTCGGAACGAGCCCAGAAGAATAGGATAGATGGAAAAGCTTACGCAGTGGTTTTGCTAGCGTGGAAGAACACCTCTTCAGAATAATAGCGGGGATACCATCTGGGCCAGCGAATTTATGAATGTTGAGATCTTTAAGAACTCTCACCACAGTTCGAGTACGAAAAAAGATTGGTCCCATAGAAGTCCTTGAACTTCAACGAACATTTAAAAAAAAGAATTTTCCAAATTGATCCAGGCGTTGTTGAGTTATGCGGTATTCAAGTTCAAATTAGGTTAAGAATGCAGTACTTGCCATATGGTTTCCTTAGATATCCCGAACATACATCTATTAAAAAACGATAAATTGAGATTTTTGAAACGTCAAGAAATTTCAAAATGTCGAAATTATTAATTCGACATTTAATTCCATCGAACAAATTAAAAAAAAAAAAAAACATCGCACTAGTTTTCTAAGAATAAGAATAATTGAATTATGTATGTGCACAAATAAGTTCTAAATACATTAAGATAGTAACTTCTGTTAGAAATTTAGACAGCATGTATGTATATTCTTAACAGAAAGGCACACATACATACCAACGGCACCTACTCTCATGATGTTATCGTAAGTAAAAAGTCTGATTAAAATCTCGTATTTGATTTTTGTTACAAATCCGAATCGTTCTTCTTTAGTTCTTTTATTGCAAGTTAAAGTACAAAAAGTAAATAAACGCAGCTTCAAAGGTCTTAATGGTCATTTAAATGTTAATTTTCTTATTTCATAACCAGATGCTAATTTCTTTTGAATTTACAAAGAACTTCATTTCTCTTTAATGAGATTTTTATTTCTAATCTAACTTGACTATTTAATTTAAAGTTAAGTTATTTTTCAAAATTTTAAGCACTGACTTTTTGAGAGAAAACCCATTTTCTAAAAATGAAGAAAATGTCTGCTTTATATAGAAAAAGTGTAAATGACCTTATTTGTGTTTTTGTCATTGAGTGCTAATTTTTTTTTCTTAACTTAAAAAGATTGCATAACTTTTTTGTTGACAAGGACTTTAAATTTGCTTTTTTCTTATTAAATAAATAATTTTAATGTAATATTTTCTATTTAAAAAAAACAACAAAATTTCTTCAATTTGTAAATTATGTATTTTTGTAATCACACTGAATCAAAAAATGAAACCTCATTAAATGCCAGACATTAGGGTTAACGAACAATTTTTCTAGGCTTAAAAATACAGATGCTTGCTGTTATGTAGTCTTAAAGAATTGCTAACTTCTTTTTAAAATTATTAACACACAAAAAAGTTTAACATTCTGTTAAGTAATTAGGACATGAAATAAATAAGTATAAGCACATCCAGTTGAGCTGCTAAAAACACAACGACATTTCCAAACAAGTTTATATTTAATTTATGCATAAAAGTCTATGCATCAAGCTTAAAAGTAGGCATTGCTCTTATGTAAAATTTTCTAAAAAGTTTTCTTTATATACTCGTAGCAGGTATTAGGTACGTTTCTACACTGCACTGGGACAACCGCTTCCGTAGTTAATGTTAATTATTGTCCTGAATGTTTCAGGATTCGCTTATACGTTTTTTAGTTGTTGTTGTTGTTGTGTGTGTTCATCTTAACTGCTTTTCCAGCCAGCTTAACATATTTACGTAGGTAGGTATATTTTTTTTCTGCCTACTTTACTAATTGGTGCTTGAAGAGCTCGTCACCTTTTGCAGTAAATCTTCTTGGCCTGGCAGGACTCTTTTTGTGTTTGTTCTGTTTTGAATTACTTTTTTATCCACCACCACCATCACCAGTGTTTCCTTGCCTTTCATAGTCATCTCGTCCAGATGGATTTTTGTTTTAGATTGCGTTTAAGAAAAACAAATTTAATTCTATTTTCTGTATTTTTTCTTTCAGCAGCTTGTGGATGAAACAAGACGAAGAAGGAGAGAAAAGGACTTCTTGTCCTGTGATAGTTACGGCAGTTAAGAGCAGCGATTCTTTTCATTTCAAGGTATGCCACTCAAGAAGGAATTCGCATAAACCTATATAAGTACAATCAGTAGTCCTCATAACCTAAAAAAAAAAACAAATTCTGAGAGAAAACACAATTTTTCACTTTCCTTCTGAGCCTTTTGCTATATTCTCGTAGGTCCCGTTCCAGGATTTTGTTTTTTATTTTTAAATTTATTTCATTTAGCTCTACGAATACCCTGGCGTCTTATATTTATATAAGTTTTCCTCTTGTTGTTGTTGTTATTTTGCTGTACTTCAGTGTCTTCGTCAGGGTTTATGTATGTTTTTGAAATAATTTATAGGCATATGGGTCTGTAGTTGATGCAGCATCAAGTACTTCTGCCCAGACCCAGAGCCAAGTCAAAACCAACCCAACAGAGCCTGGTTTTGCTATTTTGCTTTTCTGCTGTTGATGCAGAAGCACTTTCAGAATCTGGGTTATGCATTTTGCAATTCCTTAAGGACTAACGCCTCAACTTCACTTGATGTGCATGTTGCATGTATGAAGATGTGTGCACACAGTACAGTGTACATATAGGAGTATAACTATATTGCTGTTGTTTGGTATATAATCAAACTGTGTATAGAAGGATGTGTGGGTATTTAAAATGAGTGAGTTTCCTACTCAAAACTTAAATGAATGAGTAAACATTGTTATACTGGATAGGTTAGGTATACAATATATTCTTATACATATACACATTTTCATTCACATTCTGATGTTGCATGGTATTTTCTGAAGGAAATGTTCCATTTTCGATAAGAGTATTCGATTTTAAGTTATGTGTGCCCTAAAAGTGTCACAGCTTGTCTTGGAGGTAACTCTGTAGGTAATATAGTTTAATATCGATTTTAATATTATATTAAGTTGTTGTAAGTGCAGCAGCTGAGGCTCAAGTTTCTCTCTATACTTGGAAGAAAATTCATTTCCTACTTTAATAACATCCGTTCCGTATGCACTACTGAAAGGATTTGAAAAGTCTGTCTTAAATTTGCTTTCGATGTTGGTATTTGAAGTTATACCGAATTTTTTTCATTTTTTGTTTTAGTATCTTAAGAACTTTTTTGAAAAGGTACACGACTCTTTTAATTTTAACTTATTGCATCAAAACCACCAACAAAATTAATTCCATGCTTATGCTATTATAACTTGTAACTCAAGAACAAAACTTAAGATTTTTTTCAGGCTTTTTATCCATAGTTCTGGAAATTGCATCTTTTCCATTAATATTTTGAAAAAGAATTTTTACTTTTTCATTTTATATAAATATTTTTTCTATTTTTTCGAAAATATTAGAAAGCTTGCTTTAGCTTACCTAAATAGAGAATTCCTCTTCACAAAAAATTGTTTCTTATTTTGTATGTATTCATCTTTTTTTTATATTATTTTTGTTTACTCTAATTCCATTTAAAGTTATAAATCTGACCGTGATTTTTTTTTTGACTGAAAGCCAATAAAGTCCGTCCTCTGTTTTATATAATGTTAGTAAATAAATAGCTTAAAGCAAATTTGCAGGTGAATTAAAGTAAACTTAAATGGAAAGACAGAAAAAATGTAAATATAAATAAAATCAAAATTTTTAGTTAAAACTAATTTAAATTATTTACAAAAATCTAAATGAAACATTTATTTTCTTTTTTTATTTTTGTCTTCAAACTATTCTTAAAGTATAGCTTTTAAATGAAAATACTATAACTTCAAACTATTGATTTTTAAACATAAAAATAGAAGACATATTTTTAACCTGTTGTATAAAGGGTATTCCTCTACAAATAAATATTATGAGTTTCTGAGGACATTTTGAATCGAAAAACACACAAGGTTATTTTTTTGTTTCCTCCTACTCAGAAACTATTCTACAGTATTGTACCGATTTTAGAGAAACTTGTAAGCCTTTCTTTTATCATTCTGCAGAGTGGGACACTTAACATTTATAAGACAAAAAACAAATGCCTCGATCTTAAACTCGATTTTCTTTTATATTAAATTTGTATTGTATTTAATTATTTAAAGTAGCCAAATATATACTTTAAAACTATTATCATTTCGAATTAAATTAGAAAATTTATTTGAAAATATTGTTAGGTAATTCGACAAAAAATCTTTTTGCCAAAACTATAACGCCCAAAACCTATAATGTCATAAAGCCCAAAATTGACCATAAAGCCCAAAAAATTAAAACAAAAAAGAGGCTCAGATGCACTCACACTGATAACATCCGATCCCGCCTTTCGATTTCTATTGCTTAAAAGTTTGTAGGATTGGGTTTAATAAGTTGTAAGTTGAATTATTCTTCTTGGTTTGAAAATATAGTTTTGTTAAAAAGATTTTCAGTCGAACACAAATGTTTACCAAGATCCGAACATCAATTTGTATCAAATTTGCGTACTATTTTTTGTAGATTTTATTTTTTATGAAAAAACGGACTGTAAGATTGTTTTTTAAAAATAACTGAATATCGAAAACTATATTTTCTGTGAAATAAAATAAGTTTGAAGCCAATATTTAACATTTTTTAAAAGATATTTGATGCGAAAATCAATTTTTACCAACTTTTATACATTTTTTTAGGTTTTTATTTCTCGAAAAAAACTGTCAATTTGATTTTTCTCAAAATTTGTCCTAATGTTGAAAACAATTTTTCTTAAAAGTAAAAATTAATAAGAAGCTATTATCTCAAATTTTTGAAAAGATATTTGAGTCGAAAATCATTTTTTACCAACTTTTGTTAATTTTTTCCGGTCGTTAATATTTTGTTAAAATACTGTCAATTCGATTTTTTTCCAAATCTTACGGAATGTTGACAACAATATTTTTTGAAAGATAAAAGTAAATTAAAGCCAATATGTCAAAGTTTTGAAAAGTTATTTGAGTCGAAAATCAATTTTTCCAACTTTTATTAATTTTTTTTAGGTTTTTATTTTTTGTAAAAAACTGTCAATTCGATTTTTCTCAACATTTTTCAGAGTGTTAAAAACAATAATTCTTATAAGATAAAATAATATTGAAGCCCAAATTTCAAGTTTTTGAAAAGATCGATATTCAATTTTTACCAATTTTTAGTAATGTTTTTTTTTGGATTTTTATTTTTTATAAAAAAAAACTGTCAATTCAATTTTTTTTTAAAATTTTATGAAATGTCAAAAACATTATTTTTCGTTGCACAAAATTGTTTTGGAGATGAAATCATATTTTAGTCTTAAAATTTTGGAGGTGACAAATTATTTTCAGTTTTTTTGATTTTTAGTCCTTAGCGTTTTTGGTTCGTAAAATATTTAGGGTTAACTAAAATGTTCACCTTTTTTTCAAACTCTATGCTAAAAAAACGACCCACGCAATTTTCTTGAGAGCCCTTTCTGCATCTTTCTGCCTTATTATCTGAATAAAAAAATTTATTTGAAATCTATATCTCTTCTAGTTCTGGAGCTATGGACGACGAAAAAAACGTCGCGAACGTACGGACGTACGAACGTACGTACACACGCACGCACATACATCTTTCTAAAAATCTTTTATTTCGACTCTAGAGACCTTGAAACGTCGAGAAATGACAAATCGGACCCATTACAATAACTTCCTATGGGAAGTTAATAATTGAACACCGCAATTTTAAGTTGTCAATTTGCGCAACATTTTTTTTATTTGTAACTTGGGTTTTATGATTGGGGCTTTTGTGAATTTTATTTTTAGAACTAAGGCACTTAAGCGCCCAATACACGATACAATTATTGTACCGATTATCGTACAAAAGTTGAATCGCATGCGATGATTGTATTGTGTGTGTAAAACAAAGTATCCGCTGTACTGAAATCGCATGGTCGAATGCTATCGAGCGAAAACGAGAGGTTGCATACGACTGCTTTGATGAGAATCGTACCGTTTGTAACGTATGTGACGACCGTGAAACCGATGTTTTTGTTTTGACTGGCAGCAAAAGTAAGTAGGAGAATAGAAGATGAAAATGAGGAACTATTTTGACAGTTGATCAAATCGTGAGGTAGTCGTATGTGTGTGTGCTCACGTTCGATATCGCTACCGATATCGGTACAACTCAAGTCGGTACGATAGATTGTATAGTGTATTGGGCGCTTTATGACTTATCGTTTCTTATGTCATATGACCCTACGACATATAACTCAAATCATTAAGTGACATAAGGCCCATAAAGATAAATTTCGTAGGAAATATCATTAAGAAAACGTCACAAAGCCCAAATTAGATGTTACATCGCCCAAACCAACTTTGATTGCCATAACGCCTAAACTAAGAAAAATCATAACGCCCAAAAGAAGTATTGTTATTTGTTTAGTTTGGCTTTTTAAAAAAAAAGGGAGCATTGAAATTCCCCTGCTTGGACTTGCTTTAGGATTCAAGGACGTTGTGAACTTGGGTCATGCAAAGTTTCCTCTTATCTTATAGTGAACCCAAGCATTAAGGTTGTAATGGGGAGGAATAACCCCATACTTATTTAAATTTGTTTACTATATAATGCTAGATGTAGCATTAATTAAAAATTGACTTATTTCGTTTTCTGAAAGTGTAATAAACCTCAGCATATTTCTTATGTTTTCTTGACGTTTCAAGTTTATGGCGATCTGATATTTTTTTCGCTAAATGTTTGCTCCATTGCAATAATATTTAAAACTCAAAATGTCATAGTTCCCAAAATAAACAAAAAATGTGTCAGAACCCCCATATATTGAAACACATGATTCCTTTTGGGGCATAAGTCCATTAGTAAATTTAGATGGTATAGGCAGGGGTCGAACCCAAGACCTCTGGCATGACAGTCCAACGCACTAAGCATCATGTCACGGTTATTATGATACTTTAAAAATAATGTGGGCAATATGACATTCGTTCAGGTCTTTGTGGCATTTTCTTCAGAAAAATATTTTGGGCGATAAAGTTTCTTTGGGCGGCATGGCATTTTTAATATCTAGACGTTATTTTGTTGGTCAATTATACCGAACACTTCTTTTGAATTGGAATATCATAGGACCCAAAAAAGTTTTAACACTGATAGGTTCGTTAATAATGCCCAAATACTAAAAGAAAAAATGTTAATAAAATTATTTACTAGTAAATACACAATCAGTGTACTACCCGCCTCTAGGCATATCAGACCATTGTATCGTATCTGTAAAATTCTCATGTCTTAAAAGTTAAAGAAAAAACTCATATGAGTAACGGGTGAAATCTATCAAACCCAAAGAGAACTCATGTTTTGATTCGAGCTGTAAAGAGGTTATTAGGTTCAGAGATGTAAGTTTCCTTTGCAATAAGGCCAACCCGTCTGAGAAAAACCAGAATAAGTTCAAACAAGCTAGAAAAACCTGTAATGGTTATATTCGACGAACCAAATTGTTGCATGATCAGAAATTAAGGCAAAATATACTACAATATCCCAAAGGTAGTAAAAATTTCTGGTCATTTGTAAAAAAGGTACGAAATACCGCATCATCCTCTGTTCCAACACTCGTCCACAATGACACTCCCTATGTAAGCCCCATTAATAAAGCCAATTTGCTTGCAGCACATTT
>NC_079149.1:37978357-38088838 GCF_945859685.1 Eupeodes corollae
TTTTTTTTTTTAATTTATTCGAAGTCGATATCGCTGCGGATTCATGAAATATGGCCAGACAAAAAATATATTTGCAACGAGAGGAAGAGCAAGTGGAGGACATATCTTTGGATTTAAGAGAGATCTTAACATTTATGACTCCAAAATTGAATCTTACCGTTCGTTGTTATATATAACTATGAAAATTGATAAGAAAATTGTACGTCTTCTACCAACCTACTTGAACTGCAACAATTGGAATATCGATTTCGAGAACCTACAAGAATTCATGACATGTGGAGGTGAGAGTTTAAATGTACCACTTATAGGCGATTTCAATGCAAGAGTGGGTGATGAAGAAGGTGCTGTTAACAATCTAGCTGGAATCGAGAGAAAATCAAAGGATAATGTTAGAAACGCCAATGGTTATAAGCTTATCGAACTCTGTAACTCTTTTGGTTTAAAACTGCTAAACGGAACTAGCCGAGGTGATCAAAATGGAGAATTCACGTTTGTTGGAGGGCAAGGTTCTTCCCGTCATTGACTATTGTTTTATAGGATGCGAATGGAATAATCATGTTGTCGATTTGAACGAGCCATTTTCAGACCAAATGCCGATCCTTCAACCATTCAGAGGTAGCAATGTCACAACAACAAACATGGAACTCCTCCCAAAGATAGTTTGGCATAGTAGCAATGAACACTTCTATAAAGCGAATTTAGATGAGGCCCTACAAAATCATGAAGTTGCGAATTTCAACGATCTAGAGGAAAAAAATTAAGCAAGCAAATCCTTTCAGCAGGTTGAAGAAAAAACGCATAGCATTCAAGGAGCGCTGGTTTGATGAAAGCTGTAAGAAAGCAAGAGATGTGTCCTATGCCTGGCTAAAACTATTCCGTAAAGACAGTACCAGGTAGGAACCGTATTTAAAAGCTTATCAGAGATTTCAAAACCTGTGTAAAGAAAAAAAGAAACAGTTTTTCCAATCTGAGGCTCTTAAACTCACTCTCGCTATGAACTATTCAGAATTTTGGACCTTAGCTCGCAATTTAAATGGTACTAAATATATTATTGACATCAGCTTAAGCCCGCAAGTTTTGCAGAACCATTTTCAGCAACTTTTAAACCCAACATCAAACGAAATATCCAAGTACTACTACGCCCCACCTACCTTTCCTACCTACCTTGCAAGAAGTTTCATCTATCGTCAATGGACTCAAGGATGGAAAATCAGCTGGATCAGATAGGATACCTGTAGAATTTTACAAGCACTGATCGAATAAACTCATTCAGACGCTCACCGGCCTAACTAATAGCATCATGGAAAATGGTGTAATACCTGAACAGTTTAAGGAAGCTTTAGTGTTCCCCATTTACAAGAAAGGTTGTGCAATAAATCCTGCGAACTACAGAGGTATTTCGTTTCTAAATGCCTCCTTTAAAATTTTCACTTCAGTACTTCAGAATTGGCTCAAAATGTGTATTTCATCAAAAAATCTCTTGAGTGAATTTCAGGCATGCTTCAGATCGGGCTACTGTACTATTGATAGCATTTTCGTGTTCAAAAGTATTGCTGACTCATACCTTGCAAGAAGTAAAAAGCTGTATATCATCTTCGTGGATTTTAGATCAGCGTTCGACACGGTCGACCCGGGATGCCCTAATGTACAAGCTGTACGGGCTTGGAATGTCCTTAAAATTTAGTCAACTCATTCAAAATATCTATCGAGATACGAAATCGTCAGTTTGGAATGGTGCTAATAGATCAGAGTGGTTTGCAACCAAAACAGGAGTCAGACAAGGCTGTCCTCCTAGCCCCGATCTATTTGCACTTTTTATAAACCACTTGGTCTATTGTCTACCTGGTGGCATAGAATTTGCGGGACTGCAAATTAAAGCAATTCTTTTTGCAGATGATTTAGTGATGATGGCAAACTCACCTGAAACTCTACAGTTAATGTTAAATAAGCTAAAAGAGTTCTGTAAGTTGTGGAATCTTATTGTTAATCGGGATAAGTCCAAAGTTATGGTAATTCGAAAGGGAGGAAGCAGAACTAGCGCAAACGAGAAATGGTTTTGCGAAGGGAATGCTGTTGAGGTTGTAAAAGAATACAAATATCTTGGTGAACTATTCACACAAAATATGAAAGTGGATAAGCATTTAAAAGATAAATTATCTAAGGCGAAAACTGCAATAAACCCTACTTGGAAAAATTGCTTCAACAACAAATTCATAAGGCACAGTAGTAAATATCGGGTCTTCGAAACTGTAGCGGAATCAATCATCTTTTATGCTACACAGATATGGGGAGGTTGAGAATATGAATCGGTTGAGAAACTTTTAAGGTACTACCTGAAACGAACATTTCGAACTATATGCTTATGATTGAGACTGGATTGCCTCCGTTACTAATTAAAACACTCAAACTACAAGTTGACTATGTTCTCCGTGTCATGCAATTGCCTGATCACCGGCTCCCTAAGATGTTCGCCATTCAAGTGGTGCGAAGCAAAAGAGGATTTTTTAAAGATTGGGAATGTTTAGCTGAAGATTGTGGATTTTTACTTGATATAAATAGAGATGATCCAAGTACTGCGAGACCCTTATTGTACGATCTTATAAAAAAAGTAGACCTTAGATATAGGGAAAACACGAGGAAGAAGCAGCAGGATCTCTTCCCGAACTATATATAATCGCCTGGATTACACTTTCAACGAAAAGAAGTGAATTACCGATTTTACGCTATTTATGCAACCGACGAGAACGTGAAGACATCATTCATTTCTTGGGAATGTGTCCAGTTTTGCGAAATAAGAAGAAACTTATTTGGAAATGACACCTTATCCGAAGAATATTGTATTTTCTTATTAAATCAAATGAATGTTGATTTATTGTATGATTTCCTAAAAACTGCTCTTAGATATAGGAGCAGAGTTTAAAAACGGTGATTTTTGAAATTAAAGCTTACCTACAGTTAAAAAAAAAATATGCAAACGGAATCTTAACCATTAATTAAAATAAAGACTGAACTACTAAATTAAAAATGTAATTTTATCAAACACATATGTATATAGAGTTTATATTGTATTGTCAATCTGGCAGAATGACATGCTCAAAACGATTTTATGTATCTTAAATATTGTATTCAATCTCTAAAAAGAAAAAAATATGAACCAATAAAAATCTAAATCTAATCTAATCTAAATCTATTTGCAACGTCCTGCAGACATCTGTCTAAAATCCTCTTATTAAGGTTCCATGGGATTTGTAAAGTCGTGAAATGTCAATATTTTCAATGCGAAAATATGACCGTTTACAATAACTTCCTACGAGAAGTTAATGAAACTTCTTAACCAAGTTATGCAGCAAGGCATTGCAGTACCCTTTTCAATTACAATAACACCTATACCAATCAAATGTATTATTCATTCTCATCCTTAAAGTTTATCTACTTAACACAACTACAGACCTATTAAAAACTATCTCTCTATAAGTATGGAACATTAACCTTCCCGTATTCATTAAAAAAATATCCATAACCTATTTTTCCACAAAAAGCGGTTTTCTTCACTTCAGCTAAAAGTTCAAACTTCACTCCTGAAGTACAAAATAAGTGAACATATTTAACATCTATTACTGCCAAAAATTGAGTTAAATAAAAAACCTCAAAATCAGGTATCAACTTTTAGTAAACTTCAGCCATCTATACTCTTGACGTTACGTGACGTTTATGCCAGATCAAGTATTTATTCACAAATTATTTCAACAAACTCCATCAAATATTTAATTATAAACGAGTGAAACTTTTCATAACAATTTTTATCTTTTTTGAAAACCATATTCAAGCAATCTTTTCCCTTCTTAATATCTCATTAATTTTAAAAAATGTTTAAATAAGTTTCAAAACTCTCATTAGCTCTCCTTATGCTTGTCGCATCTCATCTCACATCGATAAGCAAACATCATCGTGCACGTACCGTCGTAAAGCATAGATCACACATTGAGTCCTGAATCCTTCTTTCTTCTGTCTTCTTATATATTTCCTGATAAATGTGATGTCTTGTCTTCCGTAGATAATCTTGTTTTCGAGGAAAATACGTTTTAATTGCAAATTTTATTTACGTTAAAGTTTCCAAGCTTCAACTTTTATAATAGTTTCTCATTCCTTATTTTTCTGCATCAGCTTTATACGTAAACATTCAATTAAGGTATATATATTTCATATCGCCGCATACCAACATACTTCAAATATATGAAAATGAAAGAACATGGAATTTATATGACTAAAACGTCAAATGCATGTTTTCAAAAAATTACCCTTTTAAAATTTACCTTGAAAGAAATTTCTTACCATCAAAGTTCTTCTAGTTTTTATTTTTTTGTACTCCATTTTTCTTTCTTAAACTTTTTCTTTGATTGGAACTTCCCAACCAAAGATTTTTCGTCACAAAATACCTTCAAAGTAATTTTTTCGTAAACTTTGAAAACAATGGTATGATTATGAAAATTCTGAAATGTTTGTGTGTTATGTACACGAGTACGTATAAGTAACGAAGACTTTTGCGTGTGTGAATTGTTCAAGTATAAATTTACTTGGAGTACCTTTCTGTTCCTGCACACATCTGATGTGCATTTTAGTTAACTCATTCGAGAATCTATAAGAACTTTCGAAAATATTTCAGTGTTGGTAATATGGCTTGGCTTGGTCGTAATTTAAATAACTGCTTATGGAACATACTCGTATTTAGTAAAGTTACATGTAGACCATTGTACTTACTGGTACGCACAAGTACAAGTTCCAGGACTTCGTACTCAAATTAAAAAAAAATATTTATACAAAGTTAAAACAACGAATAATTTTAAGGTTTTCAAGGGGTTGAAAGGAACTAAAGAGTAATAAACATTAGTTCAAGGCTTTTATATGTACAATAGAATTGTGTGTGTAATTTTCATTAACTTACCTTTTTCCCATTAACCCATTTTCATATTAAAATACAATTAGAATAGAACCTATATTTAGAAAATACCAAATCATAACAATGTTTTTATATTTCTTAAAAACATCTACGTTACGGTTTACAGAGTGTTTTAATTATTTATTTCAAAAGTCTCTTGTGGATTTATAGTTGTAAGCCAAAATATTTTACAAATGTGTTCATGCTAACATAAAAATGAGGGGTAAGAGATGACATGCAAGCTTGAGTAAAGCCTTTCAATAGCCATTAGTTCAAATGTTTTCATTAACCAAATAACAACCGGTTCTTGTTTTTTTTTTGTCTTAACAATTTTTGCAATTCCTGTAGGTAGGGGTTCTCAAGATGTGGAGTAGGTATATTTATGCTAATAAAAAGATCCATTGTTTTTAATTTGCCATTCAACAGCCAATATTTGGGTGCTAATATTTTGGCTGTATTTAAAAAAATATATTGAAAATACTTAAATAAAGAGAAAGAGTAAAAAACGAGTTATAACTTAAGTTCTAGTAAGGCCCTAATCAAATTACAGGACTTGGTCTTGGATATGATGGGATGCCGTTGGTACTATCATATTTCAACACCGGGTGCAACCTTGCAATCGACTACATATGTCGTAAAAAATCAACATCTTATGAAAAATCCGCAAAAAAAGGTACGTGCTAATACCTTTTGTATAGGGAAGAATTTCTTCAGTTGTAAACCTGATTTTTACGAAAATGGATCGCTTAATAATTGCACAACGCATAGAAATTGCTAAAACCTACAATAAAAATGGTGATTCCCCCAAAGTCACATATCGGGCTTTAAAAGAAGATTATAGTTAACTTAATCGTCCAATTAAGCAAGTAATTGGCAAAATTGTGAAGAAATTTGAAAATACTGGATTGGTTACCGATATTGTAGGGCCTGTGAATCATGGTTAGGCTCGTTAATTTGGAAATATCGCTGCTATAAGTGAAAGTGTTTCTTCACTTCTCCAAGTAATAAAACGCCAATGATGAACCGAATTCCGCTGTAAGGGAGAGAGAACCACTCAACCTATGCGACGCAGATCAACAATTCCGCCTACACGCTCTCGACTATCTAAACTGAAGGCAAACAAAGCTGCTCGAGCTGACGACATCGCTGCCGAACTATTTTAAGCAGCAGGTGATGACTTAATAGGGAGCATGCACCAACTTATCTGCAAAATATGGTCGGAAGAAAGCATACAAAATGAGTGGAATCTCTCTTATGTGAACTTCTGAAGCCGTTCGTAAACAACCTGACAGGTCCATATCAGTGTGGCTTCAGACCAGGAAATTCCACTATCAACCAAATACTCACACTACGACAGATCTTGAAAAAAAACTCAGGAACTTCAAATCGATACCCACCATCTTTTTATCGATTTTATAGCCGCGTATGACAGCATCTATAGTTAAGATCTCTACAGAGCAATGTCAAGTTTTGGTATCCCTGTCAAACTTATTCGTTTGTGCAGAATGGCGATGGACAATACACGCTGCTCTAACAAGGTCGGAAAAGATCGCACCAATGTATTTGATGTCAAAAAAGGTTTTAGACAAGGCGATGCACTGTCATGTGACTTCTTCAACATCGTTCTGGAAAGAATTGTGCAAAACTCAACCGTCAACACTAGAGGCACAATCTTCCAAAAGATCCATTTAATTACTCTTATACGCAATTGATAATTGGAAGATCAAAGGGTGATGTCAGTGGAGCGTTTTTGAGCATTGCGATGGAAACGAAGAAGATGGGTTTAGAGACGAAGTATATGCTGTCATCAAAAAAGGACATTGAAAAACGACGTCTTGGACAAAACGTCACCATGGACAGCTATAACTTTAAGGTAGTTAAGGACTTTGTCTAACTAGGCACCGCTATAAACACAAACAACGACACCAGCGCTGAAATCAAACGAAGAATAACTCTTGCAAATAGCCGCTTCTTTGGACTCAGAAGGCAATTAAGAAGTAAAGTCCTCTCTCAAGCAACAAAAATCACAATCTTTAAGACACTTATCATCCCGGTTCTCCTTTATGGCGCTGATTTCTGAACCCTGTCAAAGAAAGATGAGAACGTCTTAGGATGCTTCGAGAGAAAAATTATTCGTGATTTTTGGTCCCGTGTGCATAGATGTAAAATGGAGGAGAAGATATAACGACGAACTGTACGGGCTGAACAGTGTACAGTGACACTGACCTAGTTAACAGAATTAAAGTCCAACAACTTAGATCGCTCAACGCTCCAGCCCGGAAGATCTTCTAATGCAATTCCGAGAGACAGCGCAGTAGAGGAAGACCGCAACTCAGGTGGCTCACGCAGGTGGGTGAAGACCTCAACCAACTTGGAGTACGAAATTGGAGACAGCTAGCTAGGGAGTAAGTGAAATTGTTGCCACTTTCTTTCTTTTTTTCAAGTCTTTTTCAGGAATTATGACTGTCTGACAGCACATTATGGCGCATTTTTCATTTGGATTTACACCTACATCTATAAAAAGTTCAGCTCACACAACAACTGAAGCCAGTTGATCATTCATAACATAGTATATACGTCCAATGGGTGCTTTGCTTGTATAACCGACGGTGGACAAAATTGTCGTATATGGGGTTTTGAGAGTTTTCAAGTAATTGAAGAGTCACACCTCCGGACCAAAAGTCACTTATATGTGAGTTTTTTGAGGTGTGTGTGTGTTGGACATCAATGAAAACGATGATAGAACGACGGTAACCGTCAATTCAACGAATTGAATTGGTCATTATGAAATCCGACTTTTTTTTGTCCTGCTATTGAAGAATACGACTTAGAAAATATATGGTTTCAACAAGACTGTGCCACTCGAGCGAATATGGCGTAATATTTCGCCGTTGAGATATCAACTGATCAAGCGATTTGACACCGCTGGACTTTTTTTGTGGGTCTTCGCAAAATACCGTGTTTAAACCTTTAACTCTTATGCACTTAAAAACCAACCAATATTCGTCAAGTTACTTTATTATTAACAGAAATTAGTTCAATTATCATTATAGTGCTTTGTGATATACAATGTTCTTTCTTTTCTTTACTTGGCGCATAGGCAAATAAATCTGATGGTTTTCCAACACGGGAACAGGCAACATACAATTGACCATGTAAGAGACATGGGTTTTCTAGATTAATACCACAACCACTTAATGATTGTCCCTGGGACTCGTTTATAGTCCTAGCAAAAGCAAGCCGCACTGAAAACTGTAGTCGTTTAAACTCAAATGGCACATCAGTCAGAACCATTGGGATGCGCTGTTTGAGTTTTATCACTATAACTATTATAACTATTGATCCAACCTTTAATTGAAGATGGTTAGGTGGCAATCCTGGCAAATCCAGTGAGTTTAAAAATTCCGGTGGATAGTTGACTACATCATCTTGGCTAGTAGCTTAATCAACTGATTTATATATCCTCGATTCCACAGTAATTTGTTCTTGAATTTTGAAATTTAATTCCTTGACATCATTGTTTTTTGCAGCCAATAAAGCTCGTTTGCTCAACCAATCATGGTTTCCGTAATTTTGAGAAACATCTGGAAACACCTTCTGCATAACTTCGTCTTTTGATTGCGTTAGCTGACAAAAACTTTAAGGAAAGGTAATGCAGCCAATCAACATGTCTATAGAAAATTTGCCTTTACCAATGTCAATGAGTTGTTTAGAGAATATGTTTCCAGATTGGTCATTTTGCAACTCGACACGCATATTCTTACGTAAAAAAAGCACTTTGACATGTGTTCACAAATTGGAGGACTTAAGACATGCATTGATTTCATCACCTGGCGTTGATCGTGGAATCATTGGCAATGTTTGACGAAAATCTCCTTCTGATAAAATTGTAGAAGTTCGGGTTGTTCTACCTAAATTGCTTCGTCTTATAGGATGCATATGAAATATAAATTATTTTGTCACTAAACAAACACTAACACATTGCGTAAAACACGATATACGGATTTGTTTCAGCCGTTTATCAGTTGACAAAAGCAAACTCAGTAGATAAGGTAGCAGAAAATCCAAGAAAAACAAGAGCAAATCAAATCGACCTCAACACTTTTTTCTTTTTTTTTTAAAATTTTAGTTATTGGATTTTTTTCTCGCCGTAAAAACCACCCTTTTTTTTTTAATAATTATCAAACACTAAAAGGGTTTATTATACCTTTAATATGCCAAACACAGTGGAAGTATTAGGAAAAGATTGAATGCTAAAAAAAGAATCTCTGTATTTCATAGTACGTCCGAAGTTGGGCTCAAGGGTAAACTGATGGGCATTCCTAGAAGCGCGGGTATTACGGTTAAATTGTTTAAGGGCAGGAATTCAACTGGCTATTTCACTAGAGCATAGTCCGTTAAAATAACGGTAAAAAGAGTGAGGCAAGAAACCTTGCATCGATGTTTGAGTGATGTAAACGAGTTGATGATGTTAATGTCACCAATCATTTTAAAAGCTCTTTTTTGAATACTGTCCAAGAGGCTTAAATAAGTTACTGGAGCACCAGCCCAGAGATGAGAGTTATATTCAAGTTTCGGACGTATATAGGTTTTGTAGATTGTAGCCAGATCAGACGGAGAAAAAAAAATGTTTGCAAAGTCTCAAAAAACCTAGACATCTTGCGGCATTTTTGGCAACATCGCGTATGTGATCGCTCCACAATAGGTGGTTGCTGATGCACATTCCGAGGATGTCAAGATTTTCTGTTTCGTTGATGCAAGTGCCACTCATAGATAGTGGCAAAGACGGTTTATCTCGCTTTAACGATGCAAGACAGCATTGTGTTTTCGAAGCATTAAATTCCACACGATTTTGTATTTCCCATTGTACAATGCTGTGTAGGTCGGAATTTAATGAGCTAATCATCCGAAGAGGAGGGTTGTGAGTCTGGAAACGAATATGAAAAGCTAAGAGTAGCTATTGTCAGCGAAACAATGTATTGGATTAGAAGTAGCAGACAGGAGATCATTTATAAAAATGAGGAAGAGGGTCGGAGACAAAACGGAGCCCTGGGACACACCAGCGTTTATTTTATGAGTTTCAGACTTGAATCCGTCCAAAACAACTTGTATTGAACGGTTCGAAAGAAAATTTCTAATCCAACGAAGAAGAGATTCGTCGATACCGAAAGCACGCATTTTCGATAATAGAGCAAGATGCCAAAATTTAACCTTTGAAATATCAAGTGCAATAATCTTACTTTCTCCAAAACGATGTAAAGATCTGTTCCACTATTCGGTGAGATGAACCATGAGATCACCAGTGGACCGATTGCTACGAAAGCCGTATTGCCGGTCATTAAGAAGCTTCCGTTCCTCAAGATATTTCTTAAGCTGATAATTAATCAGCGTTTCCATGACCTTAGAAAGAAGGGACGTTAGTGCTATCGGTCGGTAATTTGTGGGAGAAGAAGATTCGCCTTTTTTTGGAATTGGCTGAACAAATGCAGTTTTCCAACTACTCGGAACGAGGCCAGAAGAATAGGATAGATGGAAAAGCTTACGCAGTAGTTTTGCTAGCGTGGAAGAACACCTCTTCAGAATAATAGCGGGGATACCATCTGGGCCAGCGGATTTATGAATGTTGAGATCTTTAAGAACTCTCGCCACAGTTCGAGTACGAAAAAAGATTGGTCCCATAGAAGTCCTTGAACTTCAACGAACATTTAAAAAAAAGAATTTTCCAAATTGATCCAGGCGTTGCGTTGTTGAGTTATGCGGTATTCAAGTTCAAATTAGGTTAAGAATGCAGTACTTGCCATATGGTTTCCTTAGATATCCCGAATATACATCTTTTAAAACACGATAAATTGAGAGTTTTGAAATGTCAAGAAATTTCAAAATGTCGCAATTATTAATTCGACATTTAATTCCAACGAACAAATTTCAATGAGAAAAAAACATCGCACTAGTTTTCTAAAAATAAGAATAATTGAATTATGTACACAAATAAATTCTAAATACATTAAGATAGTAACTTCTGTTAGAAATTTAGAAAACATGTATGTATATTCTTAACAGAAAGGCACACATACATACCAACGGCACCTACTCTCATGATGTTATCGTAAGTAATAAAGTCTGATTAAAATCTCGTATTTGATTTTTGTTACAAATCCGAATCATTCCTCTTTAGTTCTTTTATTGCAAGTTAAAGTACAAAAAGTAAATAAAGGCAGCTTCAAAGGACTTAATGGTCATTTAAATGTTAATTTTCTTCTTTCATAAACAGATGCTAATTTCTTTTGAATTTACAAAGAACTTCATTTCTCTTTAATGAGAATTTTATTTCTAATCTAACTTGACTATTTAATTTAAAGTTAAGTTATTTTTCAAAATTTTAAGCACTGACTTTTTGAGAGAAAACCCATTTTCTAAAAATGTAGAAAATGTCTGCTTTATATAGAAAAAGTGTAAATGACCTTGTTGGTTATTTTATCAAAGATAGTTAAAGGTTTTATTCTTAACTTAAAAATATGCAACTCTAAATTTGCTTTTTTCTTATTAAATATTATTAACTAATTAATTTTGATGTAATATTTGCTATTTAAAAAAAAAAATGTATGAACAAAATTTCTTCAATTTGTAAATTATATATTTTTATAATCACGCTGAATCAAAATAATGAAACCTAATTAAATGCCAGACATTAGGGTTAACGAACAAGTTTTATTTTCATTTCTTAGGCTTAAAAATACAGATGCTTGCTGTTATGTAGTCTTAAAGAATTGCTAACTTCTTTTTAAAATTATTAATACACAAAAAAAAATTTAACATTCTGTAAAGTAATTAGGACATGAAATAAATAAGTATAAGCACATCCAGTTGAGCTACTAAAAACACAACGACATTTCCAAACAAGTTTATATTTAATTTATGCATAAAAGTCCATGCATCAAGCTTAAAAGTAGGCATTGCTCTTATGTAAAATGTTCTAAAAAGTTTTCTTTATATACTCGTAGAAGGTATTAGGTACGTTTCTACACTGCACTGGGACAACCGCTTCCGTAGTTAATGTTAATTATTGTCCTGAATGTTTCAGGATTCGCTTATACGTTTTTTTGTTGTTGTTGTTGAGTGTGTTCTTCTTAACTGCTTTTCCAGCCAGCTTAACATATTTACGTAGGTAGGTATATTTTTTTTCTGCCTACTTTACTAATTGGTGCTTGAAGAGCTCGTCACCTTTTGCAGTAAATCTTCTTGGCCTGGCAGGACTCTTTTTGTGTTTGTTCTGTTTTGAATTACTTTTTTATCCACCACCACCATCACCAGTGTTTCCTTGCCTTTCATAGTCATCTCGTCCAGATGGATTTTTGTTTTAGATTGCGTTTAAGAAAAACAAATTTAATTCTATTTTCTGTATTTTTTCTTCCAGGAGCTGGTGGATGAAACAAGACGAAGAAGGAGAGAAAAGGACTTCTTGTCCTGTGATAGTTACGGCAGTTAAGAGCAGCGATTCTTTTCATTTCAAGGTATGCCACTCAAGAAGGAATTCGCATAAGCCTATATAAGTACAATCAGTAGTCCTCATAACCTAAAAAAAAAACAAATTCTGAGAGAAAACACAATTTTTCACTTTCCTTCTGAGCCTTTTGCTATATTCTCGTAGGTCCCGTTCCAGGATTTTGTTTTTTATTTTTAAATTTATTTCATTTAGCTCTACGAATACCCTGGCGTCTTATATTTATATAAGTTTTTCTCTTGTTGTTGTTGTTATTTTGCTGTACTTCAGTGTCTTCGTCAGGGTTTATGTATGTTTTTGAAATAATTTATAGGCATATGGGTCTGTAGTTGATGCAGCATCAAGTACTTCTGCCCAGACCCAGAGCCAAGTCAAAACCAACCCAACAGAGCCTGGTTTTGCTATTTTGCTCTTCTGCTGTTGATGCAGAAGCACTTTCAGAATCTGGGTTATGCATTTTGCAATTCCTTAAGGACTAACGCCTTAACTTCACTTGATGAGCATGTTGCATGTATGAAGATGTGTGCACACTGTACATAGGAGTATAACTATACTTTGGTATATAATCAAACTGTGTATAGAAGGATGTGTGGGCATTTAAAATGAGTGAGTTTCCTACTCAAAACTTAAATGAATGAGTAAACATTGTTATACTGGATAGGTTAGGTATACAATATATTCTTATACATATACACATTTTCATTCACATTCTGATGTTGCATGGTATTTTCTGAAGGAAATGTTCCATTTTCGATAAGAGTATTCGATTTTAAGTTATGTGAGCCCTAAAAGTGTCACAGCTTGTCTTGGAGGTAACTCTGTAGGTAATATAGTTTAATATCGATTTTAATATTATATTAAGTTGTTGTAAGTGCAGCAGCTGAGGCTCAAGTTTCTCTCTATACTTGGAAGCAAAATTCATTTCCTACTTTAATAACATCCGTTCCGTATGCACAACTGAAAGGATTTGAAAAGTCTGTCTTAAATTTGCTTTCGATGTTGGTATTTGAAGTTATACCGAATTTTTTCATTTTTTGTTTTAGTATCTTAAGAACTTTTTTGAAAAGGTACATAACTCTTTTAACAATAACTTATTGCATCAAAACCACCACAAAATTAAAACAATGCTTATGCCATTTTAACTTGTAACTCAAGAACAAAACTTAAGATTTTATTCAGGCTTTTCATCCATAGTTCTGGAAATTGCATCTTTTCCATTAATATTTTGAAAAAGAATTTTTACTTTTTCATTTTATATAAATATTTTTTCTATTTTTTCGTAAATGTTAGAAAGCTTGTTTTAGCTTACCTAAATAGAGAATTCCCCTTCACAAAAAATTGTTTCTTATTTTGTATGTATTCATCTTTTTTTTCATATTATTTTTGTTTACTTTAATTCCATTTAAAGTTATAAATCTGACCGTGATTTTTTTTTTGGCTGAAAGCCAATAAAGTCCGTCCTCTGTTTTATATAATGTTAGTAAATAAATAGCTTAAAGCAAATTTCCAGGTGAATTATGGTAAACTTAAAAGGAAAGACAGAAAAATGTAAATATAAATATAAATAAAATGCACGACTGGGTCGCACGAACTTGCTACTGTATGCAAAAAGTACTTATATAAAATTTTAAAATATATCTGTAAAATAACTTTGTCTTCAAAGATATAAATGCCATTTCAACTATTTCGTTCAATTGGATAGCCTTATTTTAATTTCATGTTAAAAGAACCAGGATGGAAAGTAAATTATCTGAAGATAAGAAAGAGGAAGAATATGTATGTTTAAATTGTAAAGCGATCACCTATTGATTGTGTAGGTGTAGGTATCCTTCTTTCCTACAAGTTTTCAGCGCAAACATTGAGTTATTCCGTTCAGTTTATTTTTTTCGTCAAAGTTCAAGAATTGCTATTCATGTGTTGTTTACAGTCAGGCTCTTCTGCGTTTTGGATTTTAGTTATGAAGTGACACGTAAGGTGTAGTTGTAGAGGTTGTACGTTTCTTTATCTAGTACTAAGTAGGTATTTATTCTTTTATATAATCGAAAGCAAGTAAAATATGTGTTAAACAACCTTATTCTTAAAGAATAATATTTTAAAATTAAAGTGTACCAAGATAATACTTCTTGATAGGCACTTTAAAATAGATTGTTGATTAAACAAAGCATAATCGTTTCAATTCCATAGTTGGTATTTACAATAGTTATATGTAGTTATAAAAATACATAAATTGTACCAAATGCATT
Source organism: Eupeodes corollae (assembly GCF_945859685.1). Classification (NCBI taxonomy): domain Eukaryota; kingdom Metazoa; phylum Arthropoda; class Insecta; order Diptera; family Syrphidae; genus Eupeodes; species Eupeodes corollae. The sequence continues at coordinate 37,993,038 of NC_079149.1, forward strand.
AATTTAGATAAAAGATAGGAAAGCAATTCAAATTTACTAAAAATAAAAATAATTAAATAAAAATAATTAAAAAAAATATTTTAAGATTCAAAATTTTACCTGAAAAATAAGTTTGTCTTCAAAAATTTAAATGCCATTTCATAAATCAAAAAACCGTTGGTTTTTCAATTTTTTTTTTTGAAAATCGTTAGAGCGGTTTTTTTTTAAATTAATTTTTTATATATAAAATTTTTCGATTTTCTTCTAAAAATATTTTTGGTATGCAGTTGCTTAGAGGTTGAAAATATACGCTATGCATTTGAATTTTGTAAAAAAATATTTACAGGTTTTTGAAATATCGAATTTTGAAAAAAAAAATTTCAATATTTTTTTAAAAATCCAAACAATAAAAAAATGCACTTTTGACAACAAAATATTGTTCAAGCAATATAAAAGCTTATTTAGAGAAAAAATTATTTAAATCGGTTCATAAGTTGCTGAGATAATTAAAAAACAAAATAACGGTTCTATGGGCGGTACCATTCCTGAGCAAAACAAAAATATGTTTTTACTTTTAAAAGAATCCAAATTAAAAAATAAAATTTTAGAAGAAATTTAAAAAAAATCTATCGGTTTGTTTTTGAGAAAATTCAAATTTTCGTTTTTCGACCAAAAAAATATTATGGGAGCCACTGTTAATTTTGATCTTAAAAAAAAAATGAAAAAAACGCCTAACGCGAATCTGCTAAAAACCTTAACTTCCAAGTTTGAACTCAATCGACCAAATGGTTTAGGCTGTAGGAGCTTGGACAGACAGACAACACTGACCGGACGGAATCGCGGGACCCACTTTTTTCGACTTCTCTACCATCGTAATATCATGTTTGATTAAAATCTCGAGTTCGAAATTTTGCACGAATGCAAAACTTGCCATATAGTTCCTATATGTAGCAAGTAAAAATTATTAGTTAAAAGCAATTTAAATTATTTACAAAAATCTAAATGAAACATTTATTTTCTTTTTTTATTTTTGTCTTCAAACCATTCTTAAAGTATATCTTTTAAATGTAAATACTATTAATTCAAACTATTGATTCTTAAACATAAAAAACAAGACATATTTTTGACCTGTTGTATAAAAGGTGTTCCTTTGAATCTCAAATGTCAAATAAATAAAATACCCAAGTTAATTTGTTCGTTTTCACGCACTCAGAAACTCTTCTACAGCATTGTACCAATTTTTGCTAAATTTTTAACTATTTCTTCTTCATATTTAAAGCAATTTTTAACTTCCCATAGGAAATTATTGTAATGGGTAAAATTTGTCAAATTCAAAATTTTGACATTTATCGACGTTTCAAGGTCCTTAGAGTAGAAATAAAAGATTTTTAGAAAGATGTCTGTGCGTGTGTACGTACGTTCGTACGTCCGAATGTGCTGGACATTTTATTCGTCCTCCATAGCTCAAGAACCAGAAGAGATATCGACTTCAAATAAATTTTATTATACAGATAATAAGGCAGAAAGATGCAGAAAGGGTTCTCAAGAAAATTGCGTGGGTGGTTTTTTTTCCCATAGCAGTTTAAATAAAGGTGAACATTTTGGTGAACCCCAAAATATCTCATAAATAAAAAACGCTAAATGTTATATGTATATTTTACCGTTATACCAAACAAATATATTTTTTCAAAAAAAAAAACAATTAACGGTTTTTTTATAAATCAAAAACCCTGAAAAACAATTTTGTAACCTCAAAAATTTTACGAATACAAAATGATTTTATCTCCAAAACAATTTTGTGCAAAGAAAAATAACGTTTTTAAAATCTAGTAAGATTTTGAAAAAATTGAATTGACATTTGTAAAAAATAAAAACCTACAAAAATTTGAATTTCGACTCAAATATCTTTTCAAAAATTTTTATATTATGCCCTAAAATAAACTTTAACTTATAAGAAATATTTATTTCAACATTCTTGCAAAGGAAAAAAAAATTAAATTGACAGTTTTAACAAAACTAGATTTTCCAACTAAACTATTTCATTATATGAACAATTTTATTGGTAATGCGTGGGTCGCATCTCAGCCTCTTTCTTCTGTATTAAATTGGTATTGAATTTGATTATTTAAAGTTGTTAAATAAATATACTTTATAACTATTATCAGTTCTTGTCGAAAATCAGAAAATTTATTTGAAAATATTGTAAGGTAAAAGTCTATTCGACAAAAGATCTTGTTGCCAACAAATATAAGGCCCAAAATTTTAAATTTCATAAAGCCCTAAATTGGACACATGTGCCAAAAAGTTAAAAAAAAAATTACCAAAAACCCCAAACCGAATGTCGTAATGACCAAATACATTTTAAATAATAGAACGCCGCAATTTTAAGTTGTCAATTTGGGCTTTGTGAATTTTTTTTTTGGGAATAACGAGTCTTATGACTTAACGGTTCTTATGTCATATCAGCCTAAGACATATAAATCAAATCATTAGGTAACATAAGGCTCATAAAGATAAATGTCTTAAGAAATATCATTAAGAAAACGTCACAAAGCCCAAATTAGATGTTATATCGCCCAAACCAACTTTGAATGCCATAACGCCTAAATTAAGAAAAATCATAACGCCCAAAAGAAGTCTTGTTATTTGTTTAGTTTGGCTTTTTAAAAAAAAAAGAGAGCATTGAAATTCCCCTGCTTGGACTTGCTTTAAGATTTAAGGACGTTGTGAACTTGGGTCATGCAAAGTTTCATCGCTAAATGCATCTTATTTTTAAAGAAACGTTGCACATACACAACCACGCACCTTTCCCAAATCCTATAGTGAACCCAAGCATTAAGGTTGTAATGGGGAGGAATGCCACCATACTTATTTAAATTTGTTTACTATATAATGCTAGATGTAGCATTAATTAAAAATTGACTTATTTCGTTTTCTGAAAGTGTAATAAACCTCAGCATATTACTTATGTTTTCTTGACGTTTCAAGTTTATGGCGATCTGATATTTTTTTCGCTAAATGTTTGCTCCATTGCAATAATATTTAAAACTCAAAATGTCATAGTTCCCAAAATAAACAAAAAATGTGTCAGAACCCCCATATGTTGAACGCATGATTCCTTTTGGGGCATAAGTCCATTAGTAACTTTAGATGGTATAGGCAGGGGTCGAACCAACGACCTCTGGCATGACAGTCCAACGCACTAAGCATCATGTCACGGTTATTATGATACTTTAAAAATAATGTGGGCAATATGACATTCGTTCAGGTCTTTGTGGCATTTTCTTCAGAAAAATATTTTGGCCGATAAAGTTATTTTGGGCGGCATGGCATTTTTAATATCTAGACGTTATTTTGTTGGTCAATTATACCGAACACTTCTTTTGAATTGGAATATCATAGGACCCAAAAAAGTTTTAACACTGATAGGTTCGGTAATAATGCCCAAATACTAAAACAAAAAATGTTAATAAAATTATTTTGGTCGCTTTGCCATTTTTAGTTTTGTTTTGGGCAAAACGACCTAGCATGACTTGTTGCTTACCTCTGACCCTAATAAATACACAATCAGTGTATTACCGCCTCTACGCATATCAGACCATTGTACCGTATCTGTAAAATTCTCATGTCTTAAAAGTTAAAGAAAAAACTCCTATGAGTACCGTTTGGAAATATGAGAAGGCCAACGGCCGACGACGGTCTCAATGAATTCTTCAGAAACTATGCTTCCTCAAAAGTGATTCCAGCGCAGATATGGTAACAAATTTAATTCTTTGGGGAATGGGAAATTTTATCTCGAATAGGGTGAAATCTATCAAACCCAAAGAGAACTCATGTTTTGATTCGAGCTGTAAAGAGGTTATTAGGTTCAGAGATGTAAGTTTCCTTTGCAATAAGGCCAACCCGACTGAGAAAAACCAGAATAAGTTCAAACAAGCTAAAAAAAACTGTAATGGTTATATTCGACGAACCAAATATTTGCATGATCAGAAATTAAGGCAAAATATACTACAATATCCCTTGCAGTCGCAAGAGTACTGAAAGACCTTGACATACACAAATCCGGTGGCCGTGATAGTATTTCCCTATTGTTCTGAAGTTATGTTATTCAACGCTGGCAAAACCACTGCGTACGCTTTTCCATCTGTCCTATTCTACAGGTCTCTTTCCGAGTTGATGAAAAACTGCATTTGTCCAGCCTGTCCTAAAAAAGGCGAATCCTCCTTTTCCTCAAACTATCTTCCAATTTCACTTATGTCCCTGCTTTCCAAGGACATGGACGATGATTAATTTTCAGCTTGAGAAATATCTTGAAGAACGAAAGCTTTTTAATGACCGACAGTATCCCTTCCGTAGAAATAGGTCCACTATTGATCTCATGGTTTATCTCACCGAACAGTGGAACAAATCTTTACATCGTTTTGGAGAAAGTAAGGTTATTGCACTTGATATTTCAAAAGCATTTGATAGAGTTTGGCACCAAGCTCTCTTATAGGAAATCCGTGCTTTTGGTATTGATGAATCTCTTCTTCGTTGGATTAGACATTACCTTTCTAACCGTTCAATACAAGTTTTATTGGATGGTTACAAGTCTGAAATTCATAAAATAAATGCTGGTGTTCCCCAGGGCGCCGTTTTGTCTCCAACTCTCTTTCCTATATATTCGTAAATAATCTTATGTCTGTCACTTCTAATCCATTAACCTGTTTCGCCAACGACAGTACCCTCAGCTTTTCAGCCGTAGTACTCGCACTTCTTGTAATGCTCATCAGCTCAATTTCGGCCGTACTGTCAAGTATAGAGATTCTTTCTTAAATCGCACATCGAGAATGTGGAATGCTTTGGCCAACTCTGTTTTTCCCTCCCATTTTGATGTTCAGAACTTTAAGATCAATGTGCAACCGTACCTCCTTTTAAATAATTGCCTATTTTCCTAACGCTCGCACTGCGTTTAAATATTACATAAAAAGGGTAATAATAACCTCTTGAGTGCTTGTGAATTATAAAAAATATATTTTAAATTGATCCAAAAGAAAACAATTTGAATCAAGTGACTCAGAAATACAGAAATTTTAACTTATTACGAAATCGGTATCGGATTTTTCCTAAAAAACATTAGCAAATGCATTTTTATCAAATATAAAATATACTCATTGCATCCAATTTTTCACATAAAAACAACAACCATCAATCCTTATCATTATCAAATTTGCTCAGTCAGCACCGATAAAGAACAACAAGAACAAGACCTCATTACACTCTGAAGGACATTTTTTTTAATTAGATATCATTATTCGGCTTTGTACCCTAAAAATACCTAATATATCTCCTTGTCAAAGATTTATTAGGTGCTTCTTAGAAAAATTGAACAAAAAAAAAGTAACCAAGAAGAATAATTCAACATAATTTACGTGTTAAATGAGCATTAAAAATATAAATGTATACATCCTCAATCCCCTCAGAAACAGACAAAAAAAAAATAGAAAGAAAACATTCCTTAAACATGATGGAATTAAAGTATCATCCATCCTCACCTACCTATATATAAATAACAGAAGGGAAATTACTGGATTCAACATAAAATTTCGTCTCCCGCCATTTACTGCTGCCGTTTTTCCAAGGCAAAGGATATTCTTTTTGTATAAGGCCTATGTACTTAATATTTTAATGTCAGTGACAAAACACAACAAAATACGATACTTCCACCAGGTCATGAGTTCCGTGTATACATTATATCCCAAGAGGACTATTAAAATTGAATTACATGCTTTATCCAGGATGACCGTAAACTTTGTTGCGACTTTTTGTTTTGATGACAAACTTATGTGTATATGTGCATAAGACTTGTTGTTCTAAGTGAATATTTATCACAAACCAAAAAAAAGTCGAAGATTGATATGGGTTAGAAATCTTTCAGGATGAGAAAAGTTGTTGAAGCTCAAGGGAATTCAAGTCAAGAAGCACTTTATACATAAGTTCAAATAACTTTTTAGAAAAATCTTTTATTCCAACTTCTTTCAAGAAACACTAATTTTTTTGAAATATGTTTTTAAACAAAAACCTCCTGAAAACATGAAATTCTTCTGCTCAAGTTCCAATTATGATGTCAAAAAATACATTTCTCAGCTACTAATTGGTGATGCTTCAAAATGTTATATTTCTATGCATTTCAAAACTAGGTTACAATAAAAGCTTATACAAAAAACCCCAGAGCTGACCTGATGAGCAACAATCAGCAATGACCTCCTGACCCAATAGAAAAATATTGAAATAATTACTTCTTTCTTAATAAAAAGTCAACAATTTACTACTTTCTAGATGGTATGAAATTTTCAATTTAATTTTCCCTCAGTAGCCAATAATAATTATACAGTTTTGTTTTCTCAGCTACTTCAAAGTCAAAGCTACAAATGTTATTCCAATCCTTTTTTTATGTCATCCCTTGCCAAATCAGTTTTATTCATTTATTTTTGAAGCAACAGCAAAAAGGAAAAAATAAAAACATCTGGGGGACGAAAAAAAAAATTAATAAAATTTCCCAGGTATACTACTGTGCTGTGTGAATGTATTGGTTTCTGCTAGGCCTCCTTCTCAACCAACAACAATAACAAAAAGGTTATTACTTGCTCTCAGGTTTTAGATCTTTGTTTTTAGTTTCCTGTGAAGACTTTTCCTGTGTTGCTTCCATGATGGTGTCACTTAGTCAGTAAACCAGTAAACTTTGTAGCTTTTTTTTATTCTGGTTGGTGTTGATTATTTATTTTTTTTATTTTTTATTTTCCCCCAAGGACGTGGGGAGGGGGAGGGATAGAGAAATAATTCATTAAAACCTGAGCACACTCTGTCAGGTTGTTGCCGAAGCGCTACGGAATCTCTTTCTCGATGACAGAGTGAACCAAAGGGAATAGTTAACTATAACTTTTCCTTTTTTTCTTTTCCATACCTAACAACGTTTCTTATAGAATAGAAGAGAAAAAACAAAACTTAAAAGTAGATTTACCCACACATACATCTGTGGTGGAGGTGCGGTTGAAGGAATCTATGTTTGTTTATATTTATGTAAGTATTCCTAAAGGATGAAAACAATTTTCTTCAAAACAGGATGTAATTTTGTGGCGGGACAGGTTGGGTTGGTGTTATAGAATAGGCTCAGTGCAAAGCTACCTACATATATGTTTATGGTTGTATATTTTTTTTTAACCAAGTTTGTATAAGAGGGAATTCAAGAATTCATTTAGAAAACAAATAACAGTAGCAAACGGAAGATTAAAATAAAGCAGCAAAAAGATATTATTGCCACCAGGGTTTATTTAATTTTTTTTTATTTTTGCTGTGTGTTAACGTTCTTGTCTTTTTTTGTGGGTATGTTTTTATGTTAGGAAGTGTGTATCTGTGTGTTTTCTAATATGGTTTGTTTTTAATTTAATGTCACTTTCGTTGATTAAGGAAGAAATAAAAAAGAATAACCTGGCTGTTGGTTAAACATAAACAAATTAAAGCAAATCATCAGGTTGTAAATTCTTTTTGGGAAGATCTTGTAAGAAAAACCTTTCGATGGTAGGTTTTTAGGGTAGTGGTACAGTTAAAGATTTCTGTGTAATTTACGAACACGTAGCTTAGTACAGTAGACACAAACAATATTAAAAATCATACTTTCTTTCTTAAAAAAAATCTCAAAAAAAAATAATTAAATTCTCAAATTATCGGGAAGAATGTTTGTCTATTTGTGCACTAGGTCTTAACCAGAACACGGTTGTTTTTTTTTGTACTTGTACTTGGTACGTTCTAGATATCTGTGTGTCCATTATCGAGTGTTTTTGTGATTTCTGTTTCTAACAGAAATTTTATTATTTTTTAAAACAAATAGAAAGATTTATATCGAAGAAAATGACTAGAATTAGAATAGATAAATTATCTATTTTTCCACTTTACGTCGTCGTCTCAAAAAAATATTTATAAAGAAAGACGTTAGTAATGAAATCCTACATAACGAAATTCCACTTACATAATACCCCATTTTGCTCCTTTATGAATGAAAGCTACAGCACCACAGCTGAAGCTCAAATTGAATTTAAGAGTTATAATTTACAATTTAAATAATAGGGCTGAGACATAAATGTTAATCTGTGAGAGCACAGAAGGGGCTTTGCTCAGATATTTTGAAAGTTCTTACACAAGTTTATTTTCAAATATGCTGACAGTGACTAAGGCAGGGAATTCACGACAAAAAATAACTGCGAAAATTGATATTTTACTCAAGTTAGTTTTTGCAAAAAAACTGTAAACTCTACATATTTCGGTTTTAAAAAGCTTTGTGTAAGTAAACGTATCAACAAATTCGTTTTCTATACATAACTTGTTAACTAGGGGTATGTTAAACCAAAAATATAAAAATGATATGAAAATAGTTTTTATTTAACAAAACTATAAAATACACTTCTACGTTTAATTGTATTTTTTTATTTTCATTATATGATAATACTGACAACCTCAACGAAAATGAGGAGGTGTTAAAATTTTGATAAACTTTCGAAAGATCCATGAGACAAAATGAAATTTAGTTACATCTCCGGTGTAAAATTTCAATAAATTTTCGAAAGATCTATGAAACAAAAGATTGCTGAGGTACTTGTTTGATGGTCTTTTAGGAACGAAAGACTGATTTGGAATATCTGGAGCCTCTTTTCAGTAATTTTTACGAAAATTATTATTAATCACATTAACACTTATATCAGTTTCTCAATTAAACACTCGTATACTTGATTTTTCATAATTCTGTTGCTATAATCAGGACTCTTTACTTTCTGAACAGTCGAATATTCCCTCTATAGCTTTAGAAATTAGGTCCCATATTTTGTTCGTTATTTAGATTAGATTAGATAAGATTACATTCCATATTTCGATAGTAAAATTACATTAATTTAAAGCTAAGAATATAAGGACATGGCGTAGTTGCCGTCTGCCTGAAGACATTTCAGTTAAAAAAAATTTAACATTATAAAAGTTTTTTTAGTAAAAGATAATAAAAACAATACTTTTTTGTGATTTTTCTTAACAATTTTTAAATATAACCAATGTATAATTTATTAACTTGAATAATTATAAAAAGAAGATAAATATAACAATTTTGAATGATTTTATAATCTTTAAAGATATGTATACAATTTTGACATGATTTGAAACATACAAAATATGAGTTTGAATAGCTCTATTTTTTGTATTTCTTTCTTTTTTTTTCGTTTTTACATTCTCAGTGACTCGAGACTTAAAAAATCAATTTTCCGTGATTTGAAACACAAAATCTTTAAAATAAACTTTACCGTTTTTAAAAACAATGTTAGTAGAAGAAAACAAGTTCAAATTTGCCGTGATTTGAAACACAAAAAATATTAAATTCTCAATGGCCATAACTGGATACATTACCGCTCAAAAGCTACTCTTATAAGCTAAAGCATGTTTGCAAAATTTAAACAGATTCGTCCAACCACTCAGCCCGTTAAGAATGTCAAAAAGTTGGTCCATAGACAAAAAACTCACTTGGAAATATGTAATATTGGACAAACTGCTATAAAATGATTTATATCGTCCAAATCTTCTATTGCAGAAAGTGCAAATTTGTGAAAGGCCCGATCTATCGGAGACAAAGTTGTGATTATGAATCTCGACTCTAGCTTTAAAAATGATGCCGATAGCTTCCGGAGTCATTTCTTTACAAAAAAAGGTTGAAGTTGGTGACAATTGATGGTTTAAGTGCTTGTATACCGGCAGTTTGCAGGTGTTCTAAATAGAGTTTTTCATCAATTTTAGCTTTCAAAACTGCGAACATATTTTGTTATTCTTTACATTATTTTCACTTAAGGAAAGTACTATATCAACTCCTGCAACAAGCGCGTTCCATTTTCTGAAGGGAGATGCATTTGTACGGAGCAGTCTTATCAAGATCGTCTTATGTAGCCCTTTTTCTTGTTTCATAACCTTAGCTAAATATTCGGAATGTAGTTTCAGATTCTGAATATAAGTACATATATCGGTGCCATTCCTGATTCACCATATATGGCGTACGTAGGTGTAGCGTTAGGCAGTTTAAAAAGTCTTTTAAAAAAGTATCTATGTAAAGTCTATAATTCCTCTATTTGAGCGTATCCAAAGGGATGGACACCGTAACATAAGCAAGTATTTACTGTCGCATTGAAGACTCTGTACTTTGATGAGAGGTCGATATGTTGTTGTTAAGGTGGCGCTACAGTCCGGGCGGACCTGGCCCTCAACCAACATGCGTCTCCAGCCAGCTCGTTCCCCAGCTAGCTGTCTCTTGTTTCGCACGCCAAGTTGGTTGAGGTCCTCTCCCACTTGGGTGCGCCACCTGAGTCGCGGTCTTCCTCTACTGCGCCGGCCGTCCGTCGGGATTGGATTCGAAGACCTTCCGGGCTGGAGCGTTGTTGTCCATCCGCTCTACATGACCTAGCATTCTAAGCCGTTGGACTTTGATTCTGCTAACTAGGTCAGTGTCGCTGTACAGCCCGTACAGCTCGTCGTTATATCTTCTCCTCCATTCTCCAACTATGCGTACGGGACCAAAAATCACCCGAAGAATTTTTCTCTCGAAGCATCGTAAGACGCTCTCATCTTTCTTTGACAGGGTCCAGGCCTCAGCGCCATAAATGAGAACCGAGATGATGAGTGTCTAATAGATGGTGATTTTACATGCTCGAGAGAGGACTTTACTTCTCAATTGCATTCTAAGTCCAAAGAAGCAGCGATTTGCAAGAGTTATTCTTCGTTTGATTTCAGCGCTGGTTTCGTTGTCTGTATTAATTAATAGCGGTGCCTAGGTAGACAAAGTCCTTAACTACCTCAAAGTTATAGCTGTCCATGGTGACGTTTTGTCGAAGACGTCGTCGTTCAGTGTCCTTTTTTAATGACAGCATATACTTGGTCTTGCCCCCATTGACCACTAAACCCATCTTCTTCGCTTCCGTCGCAATGCTCAACAACGCTCCACTGACATCACGCTTTGATCTTCCAATTATGTCAATATCATCTGCGTATCGGAGTAATTGGATGGACCTTTGGAAGATTGTGCCTCTAGTGTTGATGGTTGAGTTTTGCACAATTCTTTCCAGATTGATGTTGAAAAAATCGCATGACAGTGCATCGCCTTGTGTAAAACCTTTTTTGATATCAAATGCATCGGTAAGATCTTTTCCGAGCTTAATAGAGCAGCGTGCATTCTCCATCGTCAGTCTGCACAAACGGATAAGTTTGACAGGGATGCCAAAACTAGACATTGCTTGGTAGAGCTCTTCCGTCTGTAAGTGAGTTGCTAAAAAAATTGGGCCACATCAGGCTTAGGGCAAGTTTGACTTCCCTAGTTTTCTCTTTCGTTATATTTATTGCTATTATACAAAATTCCGCATCCTTGTATTATTTATTATTATTATTATTTCAAACGACATAATTTAATGAGAATCAACAAGAAAGAAGGTTGATATTTTTTAACTTCCCATATTAAGTAAATGCAGTAAGTCTGATTTGTCGAGTTAAAATGTTGACATTTCTCGACATTTCAAGGTCGCTAGAATATAAATGACAGATTTTAAAAAGATGTATATGTAAGTATGTATATAATACATACACTAAGGAAGCTTTTTTCGTCATCCCTATCTCAAGAGCCAGTAGAGATATTGACTAAAAAAGAAGTGTTTTATGAAAATAATAACACAGAAAGATGCAGAAAGATTTTTAAGGTATGGAGTGGTTATGTTACTATACAAATTTAAAAAGGTGAACATTTTGACTGGCCCAAAATATCTCACCGACTATCTCTCTATAATGTGATGTGATTTCAAAATTGTATGATTTTGAAAAAAAAATCAATAAACCTTTTTTTTATAAATCAAAACTTTTATCAACTCGAATATTTTACGAACAAAAATGATATTATTCAAAGAATAATTTTATGCAACGAAAAATAAAGTTTCTGATATCTGGAAAAATTTTGAGAAAAACGAATTGACAGTTTTTAGATGAAATAAAAAACTTAAAAAAAACCTCACTAATAATTGGTAAAAATTGAGTATCGACTCAAATATGGTTTTACAAATTAAAGAAATTGACTTCAAACTAATTGCTTTTTATAGTGTTATTAGCATTCAGTACAATTTTTATAAAAATTCAACAGTCACTATTTTCAAAAAATTTAAATCTGCAAAAACGTTACACAAAATTGTTAAAATACATCCAAAAACAACAAAACCTAATGAGACATTATTTCGACTCAAGTATTAACAATATCTTATTTCACTTAGTTGCAGAAAAATTGATACGGGTTTGAAATTAGTAGTGAAGTGTGGTTCTCATCCCAACCTCTTTTTGAATAGTAACTCGATGGAAGTGTTTGCTTTTGGTTAGTTTAATATGTTAATGTAATGAATTATGATATGATGTTAATTGGTTAGGATGTATGTTCTTAAAATTGTGTGTTTGAGAATGCGTAGGATATTTAAGAATTTTTGTTTTTACGCTTGCATTGCTTTTTGATTGTGCTTCGGAGATTCTCTAGTCTAAATGGTTCAAAATTCACATTTCACCTTTGGGTTTTGGGTTGGTCTGGAAGACGATTACAAGGTGTGAAGTTTAAATGACCCTTTTCAAACATTAAAACATTTTGATGGTATACAACTATACACGCTTCAATTATTTGAACTTTTGTTGGTTCCTTTGTATAATTCGTTTATTTTATCAGTTGTTAATTTTTTGTATAAAGGCAGCCCGGAGAAATGAAATAAATTGACTAATAACTGAAGTCAAAACATTGTTTTTCATCTTGAAAAAAGTATCAGGCTGTTGTGTGACGATAAAAACAAATTTACAGGCATCATTTCCATAATTTGTGTCACTTTCAACTATAATCAAATCTTCTTTTTCTTACGAATGTTTGCCAATATAATAATTAATTCATATTAAATAAAAACAAAAGATATTAAAATAAAAATACTTTTTTACATTTATTTTATTCTTGTCTACTATATTATTTTTTCCAATACAAAATAACACGGAATTGGGTTTCCTCGCTCTACACAAAACAATTTTATAATTTATTAAAAATGAAAACTGACTTTTATTCAATATATTCTGAGTTTGATAATAAAGAAGAAATACAAGTGGAAAATATTTTTTTATAACAATTTTTTATAAAACAAAATATTGAGAAAGAAATAAAAAATAAAAAAAATACTATTTTAAAATATGTCATATTTTTTTATTCAAACTACTTAAGCATGAAAACATCAGTTTTTATGTAGAATAGTGTTTAAATTTCGAAATTGCACGAAGATAAAAACAAATAGTTCTTTCCAAACCTGAGATTTATTTATGTATAAAATAAAAATACTACTGCAACATACCAGTTACCGTAAAAAATAAAATACAAAATATGTCATTCGAATCATTTTAATAAATGCACAATGTATCCATGAACTATGGACATGGTATTGTGAATTAAAAGTATACAACTTACAAAAGTGAAAAAATGCAAAACATCTCTTATGCCTACTGCGTTTGCACTTTAGTAATTTTGTGTAATACGGAAAAATAAGTGAACAAAAACCTCATGAATTCCATCAAATTTTGGCAAAGATCTGAAGTAAAGTGAACATTATTGTGATTGCTCTTATTTTTATTATTTTTTATTCATTTCAATTTATTTACCTTTAACCTTAATAGGTAGGCATGTAGGTACCCAAAGACTTGAAAATGCAAACAAAACATTTTCGTTTACCTATATTAAAAACAAATAAAATATATACATACTCGTATATGTATGTATATAATAAAGAGATTAATTCGTAAAAATTTTTCGAAATCAGAATGTGAGCCAAGTGCAATCATTTTTTAAGCCACATACGAGTACTCGTCCCGCATAAATCCTTGTCGTAACTTTTCAATATAAGTATATTGAATGATTGCGACGGGCTTATACCTATGGGTTGTGTATAGTGTATAGTATTGTGCTAGGTTGAATTGGGTTGGAACTGGGCAAATATGGGATCCTTGGGGAATGGAATGGCTAGGCCATATACCAACTACTTCACTTTTGAACGCAAGTTAGGGCGGATGTGTTGTGAGTGTGGAGGGCGCTTCTGATGGCACTGGCACTAGCACTAGCACTAACACTGGTGGTATGGTGGTTTGTCGGAAAGCAAAGTGTGCTTTTAGAAAAATGAAAAACGCTTCCACCACACACACAGGAATTACATATTTCTGCCTCTTGCTCTTATATCTCCTGTGTGTCCATATAAACGCCTGGGATGCTTTTGTGTACCTAAATAAGTATATATACCTTCTATGGTGGTTTAGGGTGCAAAGTGGAGCATTTATGGCGGTTTTTTCTTGAACTACTGTCCGAAAATGGATGTGGTTTTATAATATACATACGAGTAGAAATAAAGGAGTTTTGGCTACTGGAACCTTTTTTTTAACTTTTATAGTTATCAGCTTGGATAAGTCTGTTTTGTTCGTTCTATTTACTTTGTTAAGCCTAGTACGCTGCTGATGCGAAACGAAATTTTTCGGTGGTCTCCAAGTGTAGAGCGAAATTAAAACGAAAACCACAACGGAAAAATATTTGTGTAGAGTTCTGTCAGCTGTGGAAAACAAAAAACAGAAACACCGAAAGTCACGAGTAAACAATTTTCAATTTTGATTTGTAAACAATTTTTTCCAATAAATAAATTAAACGTCAAAATTTCGCAAGCAATTAATATACCGGGCAATTAAATTGAGAACGAAAAGAGTGGAGAATTGTACTAAAAAATCTAGTACAGCTATCCACTAAAATGACACATTTCGTTGTTCAGCAGCGTACTGAAAAACGAAAAGCACAGCGAAATTTTTCGTTTATGATTTCGTCATGTCATTTTTGTATGGGAAATTTCGTTTCGCATCAGCAGCGTACTAGGCTTTATAAAGAAAGAAAAATATAAAAATGTTTTTGACTTGTTCAGAGAGTGTGTTTAGGTTTTGTTCACGTATAGATAGAATTTTGGGTCAGGCGATGACTATAGATGAATCTTAATAAAAAAGTTTATGAATTTTTACTATCACACGATTTAGAAGAGCGGAATTTCATAAAAGGTTAGCCACACATAGGTATATGGATAAAATGATGGGAGGTAAAATATCTGACACGTCTTTTCGGATAAACTGAATTAAATTGATTGATAGATTAAAGAAAAAAATGTATGGGTATTGGTATATTCGTATGCATGAGAAGATTTAAGTTTGTATATTCACTTTCACATGAGTTATCCAAAAGTGTACAGTATTCATAAAAAGTGTGTGCTTAAATTTTTTAGGACGCCTCATAATTGTATCCAAAACGAGCCTGCATATACAAAAGTCGAACTAGTTTGATAAAACGTATGAATTGTTTTAAGATTTAAAGCAATTGTATGTTAAATTCTTGAATATTTTAATTCAAATAAACTAAAACATATCTAAACAAACAAAAAAACATTTGATACGGTTCAATATTGAATCTTTGTTTGGGAACAAAATTTCTTGAGTGATGAGCAGTATTTTTTTCTCGCAAGCTACGTTGATAAGCAAACCAGTTGCATTTAATGCTTGGAAGATCCAATTAAAGCCTCTTCATCCAAATTGTGCCAGTTTTTGATGCTGTTAGGCTGGATGGCAGGGCAGTGTGTTTGAAACTTACTTATTTCACCTTCACCTGTTTAAAGCTTTTGACGAATAAAGTTTTGTCAAATACAGCCAAATCAGAAAAGGTGAAACATTTCTTGTGCTGTGGGAGAAATCCTAAGAAGATTCATTTTCTGGATACAAGTGCCAGGCCTTATCGTTTTTGAAGCATTAAATTCTACACGATTTTTGATTCCCCATTGCACAATTCTGTCGAGATCAAAATTAAGTAAGCTTATCAACAATATTATCGATCAAAAAAAATTATGTTAATTTTTTAATGATGTCAAGATTTGTTTTACAGTACGGTTAGATAAACTATCATATCACCGGTGGACCTTTTGATAAGAAGGACGTACTGCCGGTCATTAAGAAGCTTTCGTTCTTTGAGATATTTTTTAAGCTGCTAATTATTCATATTTTTCATGACGTTGGAAAGATGGAACGTCAGTGCTATTGAATGACAGTTCAGCCTTTTTTAGGGATTGTTTCCATACAATCGTTAAGAGTCCTGTAGAGTACTAACGTAGTGGTTTTGCCAGCGTTGAAAAACACCTTTTTAGAAAGAAGGCAGGGATACTATTCAAGGAATACGATTTTCGTATGTTAAGGTCTTCAGAACTCTCAGAATTGCAAGAGTTTGAAAGAAGACTTTTTCCATAAAATCGCTTAAGCACTCAAGTACAGGACGACTCATAATACACTCTAGTAGCGTCGAACTAACAGCTTACATAATGAGACTACTGCAATAGTTAAGAGGTGATTGAATTGAGTAACTTATCTGTGTGTTACGATTTTTGTATGGCAAGAATTCGAAGATATTGATGTTTTTTTTATATAATAAGCGCACACTCTAAGGGATAATACTACCCTTATTATGTAGCCACAGTGTTAGCACTAGTAAAGGAGAGAGGGGTTGAAAGGAGATGTCGGTGCACATTGATTTTGAATACCTGAATATTGGAATGGCTGGGAAATACAGAGCGTGGCAAGGCATTCGCAAAGTACGGCTAAAGAATGAATCTCTGTACTTGAAAGTACGACCGAAGTTGTTCTCGACGGTATATTGATGAGCATTCCTAGATGCGCGAGTATAACGGTTGAACTGTTTAAGGGATGGCATGCAACTGTCTATTTCTCTAGAGCATAAACCATTAAAATAAAGGTAAAAGATGGTGAGACAGAATTATCTTATGATGGTAATATCACCAATCAATCTAAATGCTCTACGTTCATTACCATCCAAGAGGCTTAAGTAAGATACAGAAGAACCAGCCCAGATATGGGAGTTATACTCAAGCTTTGGACGTATATAAGCCTTGTAAATAACAGCCAGATCAGAGGGGGAGAAAAACTTCTTGCATCGCCTTAGAAAACCCAAACATCTTGCGGCATTTTTGGCGACATCGCGTATGTGATCGTTCCACAAAAGGTTGTTGGTGATACACATACTGAGAATATTAAGATGTTCAGTCTCCTTGATGCGATGTCATCTATGGGTAATAGCAAGGGGGGTATATTTCGCTTTAACGATATAAAGAAGCATTGCGTTTTTGAAGCATTAAATTCCACGCGGTTTCTTATTCCCCATTGTACGATGCTGTTTAGGTCGGAATTTAATGAGCTTATCATATTTTGTCGTTGCAGTTCCACATCCGAAGAAGAGGGGTGTGAATCTAAAAACGAATATGAAAAGCTAAAAGTACTATCGTCAGCGAAACAAAGTATTGGATTAGAAGTTGCAGACAGGAGATCATTAATAAAAATGAGAAAGAGTGTTGGCGATAGAACAGAGCCCTGGGGCACACCAGCATTTATTTTGCGGTTTTCGGACTTCCAATACAACTTACATTGAACGACTCGAAAGGTAATTACTAATCCAACGATGTGAACAACGTTTAAGCTCTAGAAGATGCCAGCAAAGCAGCGCTTCTCTCCACGCCAGCAAAAAATGCCGTAAAAGATAAGATCTCTCTTAATGCTCAATTGAAAAAATACGTTACCGGCGGAATTCATAATTTGTCATTGAACATTTCACGAAAAGTGAACTGTGCTGTAATCGTAGCCTTGTTTCTTTTGGCTAGTATCGTTTTCCATTTCTAGTGGCATTTCTTTAACAATAAAAGAAACATTCATTTGTTTATCTTAAGGTATACGATATCGTACTCTTGTTTTTTTTTGGGAATATCATAATTAAATTCTTTAAGGAAACCTCTGTAAATATAACCCTTTCCCCTTTGAAGTTTGAACCTGATTTGATATGTATTCGAAACATGTTGAAATGTTTTCATTTCCATTTTGAGTAAATTATTTTAGAGAATATGTAACTTGATAAAAATAATTAAATAATAATTAACAAATTGCTTTTTAGTTCCATTAAAAGCCTTATACACAAATTACAGCCTTCTGTTTTCTAAGCTCAAAGCTTTTCTCATACTTGTCACTCACATTCTTCTTCTGTAACCTATAAAATATCCTACATAAGAACCTAACTTCTTCAATTCTTATCCACTCCCAAAATTAATCACATAAACACATACTAAACTGTATTGTGTATTAACTTCTTAGTATGTATATCACACATCAAAGACAAAAATCTTGCAATTTACTTTCAAAGAAACAAATCCAAGTGATGGGGATAAACTTCCAATATCAAGCACATAAAATGTTCAACATTTATGTTTTACAAATATATACCATAAGGTACATCTTGCATAATACTTTAACCTTTCATTCACCGCTTGAGCTTAATCCATTCATATATATAAATTATATAACCCAAATTATACATTCCTTTAATGTTCAAAAGATTAGAAATGATTTTATAAGGACGCCTTTTGTTTTAAAGAGAAAATTAAAAGTGACTAAAAGTCTTCAAAAAGAAGGTATTATGTATATTTATATAAAATCTGTTTGATTTTCTTATATTATTCATGAGTTGACTTATTTAAGGGTCATCTTCTTTATAATCTAAGACTTTTCATCGCATAAGATTACAAATAATCCCATTTTACATCCATTTAGCTTTTTTAACATCATAAGGATAGTGGAGTCCTTTTACGAAGTGCATCATGTTGCCAAAGTCATATACAAACATACATACACATATATATGTATGTATATACATACAAATACAAATAAAGTAACATAATATCTTCAGGCTGAAATGTTGACATTGAAATTTTCATTCTAACTTTTTACTGCATGGAGATTTTGAGTTCTCTGATAGTAGGTTTAAGAGTATAAGGCATAGTAGCAGGCAGGAAGTCCTTGGGAAAATACATTAAGACAAAAAATCCTTATTGGATGGAGTAATAGCATACTTGTCACGATGATTCTTAAAGATATTATCTTTAAAAAAAATGAGCCGGAAATTTAATTAAGATGCCTTGTCTTTGCCAGCATTACAAGAATACAGGGGGAGATGTATAGTACATAGTATAGTATATGTATTTAAAAAAAAAAGCCTTAAAATCTGAATGAGATAAACGTGAAATAGTTGTATATATACGTATATATAGCATAAGCACCTTGAAAATAGAAATTCTTTCTTCCATCAGTCTTTAATTTTTTTGTTTCCTCTTCAAAATGCCAAGAATTCGCAACAGAAATACAAAAAAAAACACTGATGTGAAAAAAGAAGGGGGAAAACATCCCCTCACGTATAAACACTTACCAATGACGTTGAAATTGTATGACAAGGACATTTTTGGCTCCGTGTTGATTTGGCACTCGTAAATACCAGAATCCCTTGGCTGTGGATACTTTATCTGCAGTGTCCAATTGCCTGAGTTTTCCGGTCGTATCACCTGCAACAAAACAACACAATCAAATTACTACACACAGGAAGCTTCTATATTACCAATGAATGAGCAAAAAAAAAACATACAAAAACAAAAACGAAAACGCTTTTATCGAGCATTCCAAAGGACTTCACTCATATCCTATAACATCAAGCCAATAAAAACAAAAATAAACACACACAAAAATAATAAGAAACCAACATTACAATGGACCCTGAATTGCTGCACGAACAACTAAACTGCTTCTCTCCGTGATAAAATATATTTAGTCACGCAGCAGCAGCAGCATCAGCAGACAGACATATTTAAGGGATATGCTCTGGAGCTGCTGTTCTCAATTCTGATCGTCCTGATTCTTCAATCTCTCGATGATGGAAAAAAAACAAACAAAATAAATAGCATCACTTTGCCCTTATTTGATGCACACTTTTTGTATGTATGAGAGTACAGGACGATAGTTTTCCAAATAGAATATTATGTTATGCATGCAATGTTGTGTGATGAAGGACGAAAATCTCAACATCTTCTTTTGATCCTGGACGTACATTTATTTTGTTTCTTTTAGCTTCGAACAAAAAAAAATACACAAAACGAAAAAATAATAAAAGTGAACATAAGCAAGGACTTTTCAAAAATAGAAAAGAATCAAAATAGAACATAGAAATGTGTTTTCAAGCATACTGATTGATTTGGCTAAGTTTATTCATTCGTAACCAGATAAAAGCATCAAGCAAGACCGGACATATTGGCTCTTTAGCCAGGATTTTGTATCATAGTAGTTCTTATTTTCTTACCTGAAATCTCTGGTCAGATGTGTATGTTGTGGAGCCAGCCGTAAGGATGTGCAAATCACGTTTTCTGATCCATGAAACCTGAAATAATGATAAAATAGAATGTGAGTGAATAAGTCCAGAAATACAAAAAAAAAATACATTTCCAACGAGAAACTTTAGTTTTGAGAACTTTTTACAGATACATTATCATCAGTATCTGTTTTGTCAAATTTATTTGGACGTGTCTCTTCATGAAAATTGAACATTTTTTCCCAAAGACTAAAATACATCAAAAAGATAAGGATTTAAAATGTAACTTATGTTTGTCTGACTTATTATTAAGGGTCACGGAAATAGGACAACTTGTTGTTAAGCTTAATTTGTCAATATTTTCTATAATGATGAACCGTGCATGAAGTGTTTATAATACTACACTTTAAAAAAGCACATTGTTTGTAAGGTTTAATGTCAAATTAAAAAAAAAAATGTAGAAGGACTACACCCATTAAAAAATCTTGATCCAATGGGCAAATGGTTTAATTTGTACTGTCATATGGTGGTTACCTTTTACAGCACTTCGCCCAGAAATGTAACATCGCTAAAACAGTTCAAATACATAATTTAAAAAAAAGAGGTGGAGATGAGCTCCACACTAATGTTTTCCAATTCGTGCCTATTTGCTGATATTTCTAAAATGTTAATAGCTACATTTGGTACAAAATAAAAATCGAATCTCTAGCCATGTGTGCGATCCCACCATCCTGTTGGAAAACTATTGATGAACCTGCAGGTTTGGCAAAAAGACATCTGTTATCATGCTTTCGTAATTATCACTATTGAAATTTAATTCACAGTAATAAAAACGCTTGAATTTTGAATGGATAAAAGTTTAAATACTTTTTTAAAATTTCAAGCATAATTGCTCTTGGAAGTCGCATTGAGGCTGCTTTGAATTCAGACAACTACAATTGCTCTGAAATCAAGAGAGAATAACTCTTGCATATCACTGCTTCTTTGTACATAGAAGACACTTGAGTAGTAAAGACCTCTCTCGAGCATGTAAAGTCGTCTTCAATAAGACAGTCACTATCCGGCTTCTCATTTATGGTGCTGAAGCTTGGACCTTGTCAAAGAAAGATGAGAACATTTTATTATGGTTGTCGAGAAAAAATTGTCGAATTATAGCCAAAGAATAAAAGTCCAACGACTTAGATGACAGTTCGTCGTTGTCTGTTGTGGGATACACAAAAAGTCGACCATAAGTAAACCTATTTACATGGTTTTTGATCAATTCATTTCCGAATAATGTCTTGTAATAGTTGTAGTGAAAAAGTGCATCCAAGACAATCAAAGTTGAAGTGCCAAAACTGCAATGTCATTTATCATTCATTATGTGTCTAAAAAATGGCTTTGCAAAAAATGTGATCCAAATCCTAACAATCGTCGGTCGGCATGAGTCATTATCTGAGGAATCTACCACTCAGTTTTTAAGTGAAAACGGACCAAACTCTGCGACCATGACACAATACACACTTCCAGTGAGTGATAATATCACGCTCAATATGATTTATGCCGAAATAATCTAGGTTAAGGAAATTCAATCAAAAAACAACAAACAAGAGCAAAAAATAAAACAATTAGGAAATAAAATCAAATCAAACATCTCGAACAACAGATCTATGCAAATGCAGTTGAGATCTTTAACGTGCCAATTCATAATGCTGACACTCCTAGCATTGATTTGGCGCTTAAAATCTTTCACCAAGGTTTAAAAGTTGATGTAACTAAAGAAGACATTGACCATAAAGAGCTACATAAACGAACCTACTCGAATAACTTGCTCATCGAAGTCCTGTACCGATCAGGTTTTTAACCTAGTTGATGTTTTATGTCATATATTCAATAATTGTGTTTTAAATGGTTGTTTTCCCCAAAAATCTTAAATGTGCGGAAGTTGTGCCTCTTTTTAAAAAGGGAAACAAGACATTTTTATCAAATTATAGTCCAATTTCATTATTGCCTACCTTCTCCAAAATATTTGAAAAACTAAGGAAATCGCGTGTAGTCGTCTTTTTAGACAAAAATAAATTCTTCAGCTGTAATCAGTTTGGCTTTAGAAAGGGATTGTCAACAGAGGATGCAATTCTTAAAATATGCTTTCAGTTGTATGGTGGAGTAAAAATAAATAAATCATCAATGGCACTCTTTGTTGACATGACCAAAGCATTCGATAGGGTTGAATACGACTTATTACTTCGAACACTGTTTTGTGCTGGTTTCAGGGGCACTACTTTTGATTGGTTTCGTTCTAGTTTAAATTTAAGAGAACAAAAAGTGTGCGTCAAGGGATCTTTTAGTGAGTCTAGAAGTTTAAAAATGGGGTTCCACAGGGCTCAGTCCTCGTTCCCTTATTTTTAGTTTATATTAGTTCAATTTATGAAGTGCGACTAAACTGATTACCCACTGCTTTTGCAGATGATATTTCCCTGAAAAATTAGTGCAACTCAAATCCTGATTGCAATTAAAAAATCTCTGAAGACTCAAATCTGCAAACGTTAAGAATCTGGCTCACTGAACACAAATTATTGGTAAGTAAAAAACCAAGTTAATTTCTTTTAAAGTTTCATCAAATGAGATACATGATTATAATCTATTTTTTCACGCATATGATTGCAAACAGTTTTGCTTACCGATTCATAATTGTGGAAAACAAAATGTTGCTTTAAACTTGTCTTGCTTTTCTTACTGCTTCAAGATTGAATCAGTGCAGGATTATAAATATTTTGGAGTGCCATTTGATTTGAGGTTAAATTTGAAAGATCATATTAATTTAATAAAATCTTATATGTTGCTTGTTATACGTAAAATGTATCTCCTTAATGAATTGTGTTCGAAAAAGTTACTAGCCACGTTTTACTACGGGTTAGCACATTCCAAACAGTATGGAATTATAAGCTGGGAAGGTTCGTATTATAGATCTCTTGAACATTTGAGTACAGTTCAGAAGCATTTGGTTAGGATCTTTTGTAACAGAAATCGTTTTATTCATAACTGGCCTTTCTTTAAAAAACTAAATATCTTACCATAAACACACCTTTATATAACCAGGTTTTTAAGAGTATTTGTTAAGGAAAGTGGCAAAATTCCTATTAGATATTCTTAAGCTTATAGTTTTCATATAAACAATATACACAAAACACATTTCACTAAATTTTACAGCTTTGAAACCACTGCGGTATTAAACAAGCTCCCATATTTTATTCGAACAATTTTGAACAATTAAGTTTTCATTAAAAAAATAAAAGACTGGTTATTTGCAATGGACATTAACTTAATAGAATTTTCACTGAGTAGTTTATCTTAATTCCAATTTATTTAATGCATTTCTTGTTTTAATTTTGTTTCATTTATAAAAATGTGTTAACTTGTTTAATCTTATTGTCAACTCAAATATTAGAAAATAAATTTTTAAATGTAATGTAAATTAATGTAAAATAATATATTCTGATTGTCACCCCACATCAGATGGGTTTAAAATTTTGTAATTTGTATTGAAATGTCATTTCACACTAACTTTCTTAAGTTAAAAAATGTACATTATTATTTGATTCTCTATGTTCTTACATATATCTACTGTTTATCTGTATTTATTTTAGATGAAAGAATTAAATACAAAATTAATCAACCAGAAAATCTTTGAATCCAATCTAGATGCCTAAATGGCTCCACGTATCCAGCTTTCGTCCCGCAACAAGTCCTGAATCAATCATTCAATATATTGCTTCATCCAGTGGTATTGAGCCTTCTAGGCTTTCTTGCTTTAAATTAGTAGGAAAGGATGTAAATCTCGACCAAATAAAAAAAGTTAATTTTAAAGTTTGTATTCCGGCTCAGTCATTCGATGCTGTCTTCAATGCAAACTTTTGGCCCAAAGGAATACGCGTCAGATCCTTCCAACAATTTCAAAAAAACGTGAACGACAGGTCAGTGGGAACACAAGTATGATATTCCCTTCCCATATACAATTAACATCAATAGTCAAAACCTGAATGCTGTTGAATATTCTAACTCCATTACTACCTCTGTTGCTAAATTAAATCCTTCATCCGATGCCATACAAGTGTATTACCAGAACGTTGGAGGAATGCGATCTAAATTGTCTACTTTTTATAACGCCGTAAGTGATTGTAATTATGCTATCATCGCTCTCACAGAAACTTGGCTGGGTGATGACATTTCTAATGCTGAAATCTGCAATACTGGTTACGAAATCTACAGAAGGGATAGAGACAAAATCTGTACAGAACTTACTAGAGGAGGTGGTGTGCTGCTTGCAGTTAAGAGTAATTTTAAGAGTAGGCAAATATCTCTCACAAACTCTTCTGGTTTGATAGAACAATTATGTGTTCATGTGAGCTTCACTCACAACTTTAGCGAATTAAGTATTTATTATTTTGTTTCTTATATTCCTCCAAAATCAAACATTGACATTTATTATGCGCATGTAAACAATATTAAAGACATTGAAGGTACATTAGATAGTTACTCTTACATAGTAGTCTTAGGCGACTTTAATTTGAGTACTGTTAATTGGATTTTCTCTGAGGATGATAAAGCTCTTATCCCATATAATATTGTAAACGAAATCGAAACCTTTGTATTAGATACTATGTCAGCCTTAAATTGTATTCAAACGAATAATAATGCTAAGTCTATTGGTAGAATCTAAGATCTTATTTTTGTGCAAGAAGACCTTGAAATGTGCTTATTTGAAGAGGACTTTCCTCGACTGAATAATAGTATACATCATAAAGCTTTGCGTTTAGAGTTAAAGTGTATCAATTTTAAAAATACACATTGTTCTAATCTTGAAGTGGATTATAAATACGATTTTAGTAAGGCCGATTACATCAGCATAAATAATTTTTTAAATAATGTAGATTGGAGTTCGATCTTGTGTTTTCAGGACGTTGAAAGAAATTATAAGACTTTGCTAAACTTAATTTACAAAGCTTTTTCTTCCTTCATCCCTATTAAGCGAATGAAGAAAAATAATAAGCTTGTTTGGTTCACTAAAGGTTTAACAAGGCTAAAAAATGCAATGTGTAAAATGTAAGGTATGAGTAAGGTCAATTCAGATTTCCGAAGTGAATTTTGTCGCTTACGTCGTTAATATGATTTTCTAAAAAAATTCTTGTATAAACAATATGTTTGGTCTTTAGAATCAAACATTAAAACAAACTCTAAATTCTATTGGCAGTATTTAAATTCTAAGAGGAAATCCCTTGGTATACCTAGTTATATGACTTATAAAGGCATTGGTAGTAGTGACCTGAATAATATATGTAATTTGTTTGCTTCATTTTTTCAGTCGAATTTCATATTAAACTCAGCTTACTCAGAAGTAAACTATGAAATCCCTGCTATAACGGATGTCGGTATCATATCTCTATCAGATGAAGAAATTCTGTCGGCGCTTGGTAAATTGGATAATAGTCTTAGTCTACCACCCGATAATATTCCTGAAATCTTCATTAAAAATTGTAAGTACAACTTATCGAAACCACACCAAATAATTTTCAATCAGTCTCTTTCAAACGGTGTTTTCCTCGATTCTTGGAAACTTTCTTTCATCACACCAATCTTTAAATCTGGCTCTAAGCAATCAATTGAAAACTATAGACCGATTGCAAAGCTCCAACTGATTCCCAAAGTTTTCGAATCCTTGGTTAAAACCAAAATGTATGATGCTGTTAAAGCACATATCTCACCCTATCAACATGGTTTTGTCAGTGGAAAATCCACAGCAACAAATGTCACATTATTTACGAACTATTGTATCAATGCAATTGAGAAACGAAGCCAAGTAGATGTTATATACACTGACTTCTCAAAGGCATTCGATAGAGTTAACCATAAAATTCTTTTGTTAAAGCTTAGATATTTGGGTTTTCACTCTCAGATGTTAAATTGGGTTAAAAGCTATCTAGAAAACAGAGTGCAAGCAGTTAGAGTTGGTCGAATTAAATCGGAATTAATTTTTAATTATTCAGGAGTACCCCAAGGTAGTCATCTGGGCCCCCTCTTGTTTTTACTCTTTGTTAACGATTTACCTAATGTTGTTTTAAAATCAAGTTGCCTGTCTTTTGCTGATGATTTTAAGATATATCGATCAGTAAATTCGCTCTCTGATTGTATGCAGCTTCAAAAAGACTTAACTTGTATATCAAAATGGTGTATGTTTAATGACCTTGATTTAAATATCAAAAAATGTTGTATAATGACATTTACAAGATGTTATAATCCAGTAGTCTTTAACTACTCTATATCTGAGAACGTACTTCGAAGAGTTTCCAATCACAAGGATTTAGGAGTTATTTTTAGTTAAAGGCTTGATTTCAGAATGCATGTTGACTATATTGTATCTAGAGGCAATTCTATGCTTGGATTTTTGTTTAGAAATTCTTATGAGTTTAAGTGTCCTTATACTGTTAAATCACTTTTTGTCAGCTTTGTTCGTCCAATTTTGGAATATTGAGGTGTAGTTTGGTCTCCTTACTACAAAAATGCTTCTAATAGAATTGAAAGAATTCAAAAAAGATTCACAAAATATTCTCTTCGTAAACTTGAATGGAGTTTGCCCTTACCAACTTATAAAGATCGGTGCGCGTTAATCGATATAAGACCTCTAGAAACTAGGAGAATTTATTTCTTGATTGCACTTGCTAGAGATGTAATAACAGGACACATTGATTGTGCTCCTTTAGTTGAAATGTTTATAAAATATACACCAGCTCGTTTTCTTAGACCAAGAGCTAAACAATTTTTCTTCATCACACATCATTTGACGAATTACGGATTAAATGAACCGGTTACTAAAGCGTCCCAATTTTTTAACAAATATGCCGATGTAATCGAACTTGACTGTTCTAAAGAATTGTTCAAAAAAAGAATAATGAATACCATTGTTTATGTACCTAATTGATTAACGTTATTTATAATATACCTAATTCTATTGTTTATTATTAGCACGCAATGTTTTTCTTTCTTTATTTAATTTAAGCTATATCTAAGAAAGTAGCATGTACTTATAGACCAAATAAATAAATAAAGATGCACGGCGCAGTAGACATATCTCAGGTAGCATACACTGAGACTGAGACGCATGTCGTTTGAAGGCCAGTTCCATCCTTTACTGTAACCCATAATTGGATACTTTTAAAAAACCTTACAAAATGTTAAAAACAAAGTTTTCAACAAGATAAAACTAACTTCAATCCAATATATTTAATTGTTTCCAAAATATTTTAGTCAAATTCAATTTTTAACAACTTTTAGTAGAACCATTATAATTTTATTTTTCTGCATCTTCTTATGTTAGAAAACCTGTGAAACATATTTTTGTTAAAACCAATTAGTCTAACACTTCTTGAAATATGGCTGACAAGAAAATGCATCTCCAATGTACGGATGTACATTTTCTTTTAAACAAATCCAAATTTTTTGTCCGAAAATCAACTTTAACGTAAAATAAATATTTAAAGAAAAGATTATTAAGTAATGTTTATTTTGCAAATTGTTATAAAATCCATGTCTACTTAAACTAGGTATTTCAATATAAATAAAATAAATATATTTGTTAGAACATATTCAATTCACCTATTTTTTCTTGTAAATTAAATATAATTTTGATTCTTTTTCGTAGTTAAGTTAACAATTTAAAAATGTATTTATTTTACCTATGAAATACTTTACACTCATAATATCCAGTGTTTTACTAAAAATTTAAATATTCCAAGCAGAAGTTCATACGTTCTAGTGTTGTTTTTTATTTGCCTTTTTAACTTGAACATAATAGGTTAAGCACTCACTGCTTAATTAGAGCAAACAAAAATATCACAAAATATAATTTAAAACTACTTAAACTGTTTACCCACATGATTGTCATAATACTTTCAAAATAACATATTTACATTAAACTTTATTGGCTTTGTTCTCAAAAATCAAAGCTTAAATGTTATTATTTTTTTTTCAAAATAAACTTTTAAAAATAAAGAAAAAAAACAACAATTGGATCAACATTTTAATCAATACCAAAAAAAGTCCTTAAAATGTGTTTTTTTTATTGCATTATAAAATATTAAGCAAACCCTTTAAAAACACTCTGTTGCCTTCGAGCTTACACGTACCAGCTATATAGCTAATTTTTCATTTGCAAAAAATTAAATAACAAAAAAAAATTATAATAAATTTGCATTAATTTCACAACAAAAGCAGAAAAATCTCATTTATTAAATAAAAATTCGCTCGTTGGTAGCGCATTTCATTTAAAAGTAATTGATGTAATTTGTTATGCCTACCTACTACTTTTATTACTTCACGATTTTTTGCAATTTTTTTCCCTTTCATATACTCTCTCACTCTTGTACTGAATTGCCCTAAAGTACGTGCACCATTGCTGCCACCCCGTCACGTCACCGTGTCGCATAAAAGTTTTCACCCTTTTTTCCTCTTTCATTACAGCACCAAAACTCAACAAATTAATTTTCTATCCCGAAAAGTGAACCTACAATCTCAGGGCTGGATTAATTCCAAATCACAACAAGATTTTTTTCAAGAATTTGCTTAAAATTTTAATGGTGATCATTTTTGAACTCATAAAAATAAAATGGTGTACTCAGGCGATTACGTACTTCTTGCTAGCTAAAATAGAAAAGACATAAAATAGTGAAGGAAAAATCCTATATTGATGAAAATTGGTTCAGATGTTAAGAACATCATTATTAATAAACTGTAAAATTTTCCCAACAATCTCGGGATAGGATATAAAGTTATTCTAGGTTTTAAGTATATTTTCTTAGTCCGAATGACTTAATACTTAGAATTTAAATTTTACGTTTATAATATATTTTGAAATATAATAAGATTTTGTTGAGTTTGGCAGTGGTTACTTCCGACTTAAACATTAAGGATTTTTTGTTCTCTAACTGACGAGCATCTATTCAAGTTGTGAACTTACCATCCCCATTTTTGTTTAATGGGATTAAGATCAGATATAAATAGCAGCCATTGAAGGAAGTGCACTCGTGCTCCTTTGTCCAGGCTTTTAATAAGCGCACCAGGTGAGCAATTTTTATGGGTCAAAAGCCATAAAATCTTTAGGCAAATTTCCCTCCTGTATTCCCTTACCAGATGCAGTATTTTTTGATGTATTGGCTATGATGAAGATTTGAACGTGATATCATTATTTTTGCAGCATATTGAAGTTTTGAAAAACTCTTGTTTTCTTAAGTCTAATTAGTTAAACATACCTCAAATGTCTGATAACTCTTTTTGTCTTATTTTTGCCACAGAATCAGAAGAGAGTGATCCTCACCTTAAAATTTTTAGAATTAAAACTCTATTCTTGAGGTTTCTTACCTCCCTTCATGTTTTTTTCTGTATGAATCTTAATTTTTTTAAGTAAAAATAAAAACCATTAAAATTTCGATCAATTATATCAGCTTTCTTACGTCCAGTTAGGTCCTGGTCTCTAGGCAAATCAATATAACCTATATGTAAGATACGAGGGTCGTTCAATATATTCTCGATATCGATATGAAGGAAAATGCGAATTCAATTTAAATTGTTTTTATTTTTCAATATAATCTCCCCTAACATCAATGCATTTGTTACATCTTGAGATAAGCTTTATAAAACCCTCAAAAAAATAAGTTTCCTCTTTCCCTGCAAAATACCCATTTATTGCCGACTTGAGTTCTTCATCATCCGAAAATCTTTTTTCACGAAGACAATATTTCAAATCCGGAAACAGGAAGTAATCACTAGGGGCAAGGTCTGGACTATAGGGTGGATGTTGAATTTCTTCAAAACCACAATCTCGCACAGCAGCCTTGGAAACTCGCTCCGTGTGAACAGGAGCGTTGTCAAGAAGAAGCAACACACCCGCTGCGAGTTTACCCCGTCTTTTCTTTTTAATTTCCTCCCGCAAATTATGCAAAGTGGAAGCGTAGGATTTGGCGTTGATTGTTTCACCTTTTTTTTTGTACTCAATGGGTAAGATTCCCTTTGAGTCCCAAAAAACTGTGGCCATGAGCTTCCCGGCAGACGGAGTGACTTTGAACTTCTTCGGGGGATCTGTTCCTTTTTTATGCCACTGCATGGACTCTTGTTTGCTTTCAGGGTCATAGTGGTGAACCCATGTTTCGTCCCCAGTAACAGTCCGATGCCTAACACCGTCCGCGTTCTAACTACACATCTCCAAAAGCTCTCTACAGCATGCGATTCTCACTTTTTTCGGAGGCGCTGTGATCATTCGTGGCACCCACCTTGCACTGACCTTTGAAAGGTTAAGATGGTCATGAAGGATGGTGTGAATGGTACCAGTCGAAAGCTTGGCGATCTCTGCCATCATTTTCACCTTTATTCGGGCATCCTCGATTATTTAATATTTCTTGAAACTCTAAAATTGTTGATTCAAACTGCCCAGCACTTGTAATCGCTCAAAAAATATGATTGTCGTTGAACCTATTCAGTTGACTCAAAAAAGGGAGTAGTTAGCATCAATAGATGGCAAAAAATCCCCAATTTTGGTACTAAAAATTATTTATTTCTAAAACAAAATTGTTTGGACTTAAAAACACATACAAAAAACTTTTGACCAAATTTGATGAACATGCATATTTTTCAAATCAATTCTCCTAAGAACCAAAGAACAATGTAGAAGACAATTCTTCTTACTTATTTCAATTTAAAATTCGAGGCCGGAACAATATTTCCGACCTAATCCAGCCCTGTTCCCCAGTCATTGTACTGTAACCCGGTTGTAACTTTTGTGCCTTTCGGTTCTGTATTGTTATTTATGTTAAGTGAAAAAGTTTCCTAAAAACTCCCTAAATAAAGTGCTTTTTCGTCTTTTATTTGTTTTTCAATTGCATGAAATTCTATTAAAGTAGAACTGTGGGTCCCCAACGAGAATTGTCGGAAAAGGATTTTCTTCATCGTTTTCCTCATCGTCGTCGTCATTCCCAAACGACAAAGGTACAAATACAACAATCCAACAACAATGTCAACAACGCATGTGAAAGGAACAATAAAAAAAATCAAATCAAATATCTTTGGAAGTTAATCCGAACAATAACGTTATATTTTTTCCTTTAAAGAAATATGTATAGAGAAAACCATGTTGCTTTTTTAAGTCAAATGAAAGACACACTTTCAAAAATATTGCATAATTTTATCCCCACTTACTAAAAGCTAACTGTTCTTTTTTTTTGTTGGTTGCTTTTTATCATAATTCAGATTAAGAGTTTTTAATTTTTTAACATTATTACGCGACTTTTGGGGATTCACGGTGCAAAATTTTCTAAGATACTTTTCTTTTTTCTGTATACATTATAAATAATTATAATAATGTTGCGCAACAAAGTCGCGAACAAAAATTGCCATAATGATGGGGAAGTGAAATTAATGCGATTAGAAAAGTTTTTCCAAAACCAACCAATTTCGTATATTTCCCTTGGTAATTAGATAATATAGATTCATATTAAATGTTTTTGTGAATGTACTTTATAGAAAATTATGTGTTTTTGTTATTTTTCTGTTTAAATAAAATTTTGTGTCTTATGAATAAAAATGGAGACAGAGATTAAAGTTCTTCTTCTTCGGTTACCGAGACAATAAAAAGTAATTGCATTTTATTTAAGACAGAAAAGTTTGGAGCATTAAGAAAAATTGTAATTGTTCTTTATATACTTACATAATATTATTATTTTGGCATCGAGGATTAAAAATAAATTGAGAACTTTCCAATCGAGATAAGCACCATCAAATGATTATAAGCCCGTGACCTATACTGATGTTGATGTATATAAGTCGAATGTAATTATTTTTGAAATGGCTTCAAGTATCCAAATTTTAGACTAGAAGGAGGCATGAATTTTTTGTATAATTTGTATAATAACCGTCCTTTGTAATTAGTTTGAAATAAATTTCAAAAATTCAGGGTTTGCAAGAATTGAATATCCTTAAACCTAAAGGATATAAATAGAATAAGTTCGATATTGAAACTCATTTTTGTATGGAAAAAGTTGGTAATTCTGACATTGGTACTTTATTTAACTTTTCTGTATCTTGACCCTTATATTAAATTCTTAAAGTGTGTTTGTTTTGGTAACCATTAGCATAATGATCAAATATATCAAATAAGAAGTAAATTTTTTGGGTTAATAGTTTTAGTTAGTTTTTGTTTAGTTTTCACATTGGCTGTCATCTATTCAGTTTATTATGTCACCAATATTTCACATTCTTGACTCACTTTACGGTCAAAATAAAAATTTTGTTTTAAAAGGGACTACCTATAGATAATATAGTAAGCAGTGCACGCATCTTAATATCCACATAGCGACATGGAAATCTCCTGATCAATCAACCGTCAACCAGATTGATCACATTGCGATCGACGCACGACACTTCTCCAGTAACCAGGATATCCGAACATTCCGAGAGGTCAACATTTACTCGGACCACTATCTCGTTGTAGCCAAGGTACGGCTACGGATATCCCGATCCAAGCCAAAACAAGGAAGTAATGTGAAAAGATTCGACGTTAGACGGCTACAATCGCAAAAGACTGCCATGTCCTTTTCCGATTGAGTCTCTAATAACCTCTTAAGGAGTCCTATGCTGGCTGCATTAAGCATTGAAAACCAGTGGCAACATTGCCTTGCAGCCATCAGAGATGCCACCTCTGAAGTGCTAGGTTTCACACGGCCACCACAGCGAAATCCCTGGTTTGACGACGAATGCCGGCAAGTGCACGCAGCGAAACAAGAGGCATACAAAACGGAGCTGCACAAAAGAACTACAGCTGCTCTCAAGCTCTACGAGCAGAAGAGGAGAGAGGAACACCGGCTTCTTAGATGAAAAAAAAGAGAGCATGAGAAGCGCGCGATCGAGGAGATAGAAGGATGTCATAACAGGAATGAGGTTCGCATATTTTACCAAAAGGTAACAAAAATTCCCAAGGGTACCAGCCACGAACCGAAGCCTGTAATAATGATCAGGGGAACATCGTAGTAGAACCGCAGTTGATATTGAGAATATGGAAAGACCACTTCTCCAAATTATATAACGGCGATGACGAACCGAATTCCGCTGTAAGGGAGATAGAACCACTTAACATCGGCGACGCAGATCAACAATTCCGCCTACCCGACCTTGACGAAGTGAAGATAGCTATATCTAAACTTAAGTCAAACAAAGCTCCTGGAGCGATGCACTGCCATGCGACTTCTTCAACATCGTTCTGGAAAGAATTTTGCAAAACTCAACCGTCAACACTAGAGGCACAATCTTTTTTCCATCCAATTATTCGGATACACAGATGATATTGACATAGTTGGAAGATCAAAGCGTGATGTAAGTGGAGCGTTTTTGAGCATTGCGACGGAAGCGAAGAAGATGGGTTTAGTGGTCAATGAGGGCAAGACCAAGTACAAGCTGTCATCAAAAAAGGCCATTATTTTTGTCTATTATTTTGTCTGTCGATGCATGCAGAACTGCTGAGGACTGGAGTAGCCAATACAATTCAAAAATTTGGTTCCTCGCAATCCGTTTGGACACATCAGGATTCAAATCTACTACTCAACCTTTCCGTAAATAGTTAAGCTACTTTTTGTTACTTTTTCTCTTCTCGTAAAAATTTTCTTTTTAGCGCTTTTCTCATATCTTTTTGCCTTGCTTTTTGCTGATCTTTTATAAAATTACGTTCCGTAAGTGGTTCTTTTTTGTTTTTAAAACAAGTTTCTGCATTTGCAAGCCGAAATATCAAATAAGACTATGCTTGTTACACGAAAATCATCTATATTTTTTTTCCGGTATTTTTGGGTGAGACTTAAGAAGGTTCTTGAACTTTAAATGATAATATGTTTGTAGCTTTACCTTGATTCGTTTCGGTTCTACTGTAGGAATAGAAGATTTCGCCCATATGGCTGCCAATTTCGCAACTTCTACTGATATATGTTAGTTGTTTTTTAATTTACCTTTCATATTTGCGTGCGTTCCATTCTCTTGATGACACAAAACAGACAAACTTTTTCTATAAATTAACACAGAATGAAATCAATAATAATCGGATGTATTAGGAGCTCAAAATTTCCTTTTTTCTTTAATTCAAAAGCGAACAAACGTACTTACTAAAAGAATGACTATTTATTTAATTTGCTTCTTCTTCTACGTTTGAATTTAGAAAATTAAATATGGCCGATGGGCGCTTCTTCTTCTACGTTTGAATTTAGAAAATTTAAATTAAATATGGCCGATGGGCGCGCGATTTGAAATTTATTCCGATAAATAATAATTACCCATAAGTACTTACAATAATTGATGTTTTTAATTTTAAGAATAATATTATATATTATAATAGTAATATTATTTAGTTTTGTAATAGTTTTATCAAAAAATCATGCCTCGTTTCTAGTGAAATCTGATAAAAATAAGGGAAGCAAAATTCAGCTGTTCTTCAAAACTTAAACAACAATCCAGAGGCACTTAGGCTTGAAATAATAAAATGAAACTTCACGTATTAGCTAACGGGACCATTAAGCAAAAAAATTTGAATTCAAAAATAGGGCTTTGTTTTTTCAAGCTCTGATTTAAGGTATCTTTATACAATCTTCTCTTGTTAATTGGATTGAATGCGTAAGTGATGATATTTCTACGTGCGAAGAAATAAATGAGAATTATTCCAATCAACTTCAAACTTCAATTTTAGGTAAAAAAATATCATGCAAGTCCGTTGAAAGAGATGTGGGAATTCAGTTATCGGGGGTAATTTAATAGCATCTTTAGCAGCATCATCCCCAACTTCATTTCCTTTGGTTCCAGTATATCCTGGTTACCCATACTAAAAAAAGTTTTCTGTCAGTGTGCATCTTAATTGTTAGAGTGTAGGCCATCGGTTTGTCTTATTTGTATGGCCTTGTAATATTCCCAGGTTATTTGCCAAGATTATACTTCGTCCGAAGCTTTCGAAATAGATACAGTTTTTTTAATTACTTCTAATTCTGCAATGTAGGTCCTTTCTTCTTTGGGTAGCAGTCCTTGCCAGTAAAGTAAAAGAATCTTGTTTCAATTTGACTACAGTATACAACGAATAATCATTTTTACGTGAACCATCTGTATAAAATATGTGTTAAGCTTTGACGATTTGAACCATCTCTTTGTGTAGAATTTAGAACACTTCTCTGAAGTATTTTTCTTTTTAAATTCTGATAATTGAAAATGTATTTTAAGCGTGTTTCTCTTTCCAGGAAGGAAACTTAGATTTAACAAGGATCAGACAAGGAATTTGGATAAACTGTTATCAGTCTAAATGTTGTAACGAGTGGAAAAATCGAGTTTTCCCATTAACATTATTAATATTAAAGAGTGATAGATTTGGATCAGTTAAAGACTTTCAAGCTAAGTTAATAGTTCTTCTTTTGCCAAACCTATAAAAAACTAACTGACCTGAAGAAAATTTGATTTCACAAGTTTTTTTAAATTCCATAAAAACTGTAATTACTGAAGTTCTAAAAAAGATTTTAAATGAAATTAACTGTGATAAAGACTTTTCTTTTGCTGATCCTTTCCGATGAAAAAATGTCAAATTAATCAAATAAAAAACAGATGACATATGTATATCAAAAACTATAATAAACCTACAAAATCCACTTTTTTATTACTCAAAACAAATTTGACGCATTTGTAATTTGTATATCTCCATGTGTGTCCTTTTCTTCACAGAGGATTAATAGCTTAAATTCTACTATTTCAACATATACCTATAGAATCCCTGATGTGACCCATCACCAACAAAATACAAAATGCTAAAATAATATTCAACTGACACGCAATCAATTTGAAACTTGTATACTTGTATGTAGTCGTACATCCTGAATGAAAACTTTAATCTCTTAAAACAGATGAACATTCGCAACCTTTTTATATCTTTGATAGATTTAAGGAAATAGTTTAAAGTTGCAAAAATAAACAATCAAAATAATAAAAAAAGCACGACTTAGTATAAGAAACCCTCGAGAAAATCCCTTACTTCGTTATTTTCTATATGTTGAAAAACACAAAAACAACAAAAAAAACTTTGGTAGTCCAAACTTCTCAGATTGCTTCCAGAGAAACCCTTCGTTACATTATTAATGATGGAAAGCAACAGAAGTGTATTTTATAAGAAGGATTATATTATATACGAGTATGTGTGTGTATGCGCTGTTTAAGGTGTGTTTGTGTGTGTTTTTGCGTGAAGTGAAAAAAAAAATAAAAAATTCATTGAGATAAGCAAAACTCAAATCCTTTCAGCATCGTAAGCTACCACAAGATGGATGCCCCTTATGTTTTATGCACACACATGTGGCCTTCCCATCAAAACGATGTATTTTTCTCCAAGGAGAGATTTTTCAATCCTTCAAAAAAAAAAACTAAAGAAGAAAACAAAAAATAACATAAGAAATATGTCTTACACAGGATGAGATAGCAATTAATTCAAAATCTTTCTTAATACTCATGTTATCCTTTCTTGCACCCTTTATCAGCAAACAAAAAAAAGAAAAACAATTAAAATAATTTCTCCACTACCACACCTGCCCTTACGGTTTACTTTACGGAAAGTTTAAATCGACCAACAATGAGCTTTGTATACAGAGATGAGTATTTACTTCATATGTAGCAGATCTACTTCATTAATTTATTTGTATGTATCTGCTACGTAGCAACTTATTTCTGCTTCGTTTTAAAATTTTGTCTAACGCACAAAATTTCATTTAAGATGTCGCACCTCAGATGCAATATCGACGCAATTGCAATTTTTTTCTGAAATTGAGTTAAGAACGCCATAATGTCCCAAATGTCAAGTTTTATCCGTGGTAAAATTGACGTGATGGTATCTTTGCTAGTGCCCAAAAGAGGC
The DNA here is from genome assembly GCF_945859685.1 of Eupeodes corollae. Taxonomy (NCBI): domain Eukaryota; kingdom Metazoa; phylum Arthropoda; class Insecta; order Diptera; family Syrphidae; genus Eupeodes; species Eupeodes corollae. The sequence goes on from NC_079149.1 coordinate 38,030,258, forward strand.
CACTTTTTTGTTTGACACAAAAGTTTAAACTATAAAATTTTTCCGAGCAACAAAGTCGTAATGTACCTTGCGCTCCACAATAGTTCAAACTCTTCACAAGCTCAAAAAAGAAACAGGTGAAAGATATATAAGGTAAGAATATGAACTCTAACTCACATAATAGTCAGCTATTTTTAGGACTCTTGAAGTCGATTCTGTAGGCCTATTTTAGGGCGATATAGTATTTTCAATAAGCAAGCAAACTTTAACCGTGATTCCTGAACATTTAAGAAAATTGCATTTACGTCATTATTGCACCGGAGGTGCGATGTGTTGAATTGATTCATTGTGCCTGTCATTCGCTGCATTTATGTGCATCAGCGGCAATAAAGAAAATTGAATTTCAAATTGAGACATACTTACAAGATGTTTATTTTTATTTTTTTCACAGCTCTAAACGACAAACTGAATTTTGTGAATTTCAAGAAGCATTTAACCTTCAAATACATACAATTTTACGTCTAAGTAAGACTAGGTGGTGTATTTTGTGTTTTTTTTCATTATCTGCTACATATTTTACAAATCTACTTCGTTTTTTTGGGCAAAATGTTTCACTTTTCTTGCTTAGCATTCTCATCCCTGTTTGTATATCGAAGAAAAGTCGGTTACGAGAATTTTATTGCAATTAATTTTCTCAATTTATGTGCATACATATCCTGAATTTGAAGATCCTTTTAAACCTTACATAGTTCAATCAGATATGAGCATCTTTGCAGCTGTAAGCATTTTACCATCAGACTCACTTAGCGAAAAATAAAAAAAAAAAAACTGTTACTTTTGAATAAATCTTCCAAAGTACTAACATCAAGATAATCTTTAAGTGATTTTCTTTTCCTGAATTAAGAATGAAATAAGAAATCCGTGAGTAAAAGGGTTGTTTTTACCTCCGAGTCCATTAAAAAAGTTTTGCCACAGGAACCGGGTCCAAAATAGAAACAAGCGAATCGGTTCGTATATGGATCACATTACAACATTTTGAGGAGAATGAAACTTTTTGGATCCTCTTCCAAGTTTTTTGTTTCGTTTTTTTTTTCTTGTTTGGTTGTTTTGCTTTTGGAAAGAGATTAATATTTCATTCAGAACTAAGCTATCAGCATTATGCACGATAGCTCATATATATAGCTCTCGAAAAGTAGGGTGCTTATAATCTTCTTTGCACCTAAACAAGGGTTCATTTCTATAACAACACGCCACAGTCGTTAAGTTGTCGGGATTGGATATAACATCATATCTAGAGAATTTATCTTGACGTAAATTTACCATTCTGAATAAGGACTAAGCACTTTTTTCGAGTAGACACAAAACGAACTTTTGTTCCAGTATTTCTTCGTTTTTTTTTCGTTTTCGTTTTTACCACTTTATGTGTTTGGTACTTAAGATTTTATTTTGAGTGTGTAAGAGCTGCATGATGTTTACACAAAATTGACTCAGGGTAGCTAAAGCTGAATTAGACCATGAAATTGACCTGTAATAGCCAAACCATTCATGTATGTATGTATGTTTGTATATTGTATTTATGCTACATAATAAAAATATTACAATTTTTGAACATTTATTTAAGATGACTAAAACACTTTCAGTTAATTATTTTCATAAAGGTTTCTTAAAATATTAAGACAAATACAAATATTGCATTTTAATTTTTTCTTAGCTGAATCTAGATAAAAGTTTGTGAACACTGAACAAAATGTTGTACAATTGTACCTACATTCCAAGAATTGTTGCGTTTTGATCAGTTAGCTACTCGTAGTCTGTTGCATTAAGGAGTATCCAGATCAAAGAAACATTTTTGAAACATTTTAGAAACATTGAGGTAACATTTCAGAATTGTCTTATTTGATACTGCTATTCGTGAAAAATTTCTTAAAGGTTTATGAACGTTTTTCTGTTTCCCTTTAACAAACTTTGTTTGTTTCCCAATAATTTAAATAGAACTTTAAATGAACATAACAGTGTTTTTATTGTTTCGGCAACTTTGTAAGAATATGTTTATTTTATTCTAATATTTTTAAATTGAGTTAATGACTCTTATTAAAATTTTGTTTTTATTTAACTTGATATTTATTTGGAAATTAAATTGCAACTTATTGAATACCGATACTTTGACTGATAGCATGCGATTGCTCAGTTTATGTCCAGTTAACACCACGAATCCAACTCATTTTTTTGATAGTGGGGCAACTCTGCTTGACTTGTTTTTTGTTAGTGACATAGACGATGTAGCCTTGTATGATCAACTTTCCATACCTGCCTTTTCAAAACATGACTTAATTTTTTTAACAATCAAAATTAAATTTCACATGTTCTGACAAAAAATATCATACCGTGACTTCAAAAACATTAACTTTCAGTATCTTGAAGATCATACTAGACCCATCAATTGGGGGAGTATATTTTCTATGCCCTCCACTAACGAACAATGGCAATTCTTAACAAATAATACCCAAACCCTTTTCTATAGGCATGTTCCTTTGAAAACAAAAACTCTTAATTCTAATGATAAACCATGGTTCACGCAAAATATTAGACTGTTGATGCAACAACGAGATAATGCATATAACAACTGGAAGCGATATCGGTTGACCGAATTGCGACACTTGTTTTGTTCACTACGAAACAAAGTCACAGCTGAAATCCATTTAGCCAAATCTCAAATTTTGTCTGATCAACTGAGTTCTTTATTAAACGGACGTAAATTGTGGGGGAACTTGCGAAACGTTGGTATTGGTAAGGCAAAAAATATGCCTACTAACGATGTTGATGTAAACTCAGCTCTGCTAAGCTCGTTAATCTTACTTGTCTAACACAAAACAAGCAGTTCAAATTGGTGACTGTCTGTCTAGTTTTTTACCTATTTCGTCTGGTTTTCCTCAAGGGTCGATTTTGGGTCCTCTACTATTCTGTATCTATGTAAATGAACTTCTAAGTCTAATCAAAAACTGTTCCTGTCATCTGTACGCCGACGACTTTCAACTTTATTTCAGTTGTCCCCTGGGACCTATTGAGCATGGCACCACTAATATCAATGTTGATCTTGATACTATTTCAAACTGGTCTCACTTAAATGGTCTTTTTTTGAACTCTAAGAAATTTAAATGCATAGTAATCTACAAAAATATTCTTGATCTCTCTTATTTTCCTTCGATTTTGTTAAGAAATGCCCCCATTGAATATGTTGAAACTGCCAAAAATTTTAACAATATTGTTCGCTATGTCTTTGGCTAACGAAGATATGATCGTGTATCCAATTTTGCTACCCTGCTTCTTGATATGACCTTTGATAACTACCTTAAACCTCGTAGTTTGTTGCTATTCGCTGATGTACTGCTTACACACCAACCACAATACTGTTTTGACAAGATAAATTTCCCTACCTCTAGTAGATCTCGTCAATTGATTCATCCTTGCTTCACATGTTTAACATCCCAACGTCAATTCATTTTAAACTCAGTCCGACTCTGGAATTCTCTTCCTCGCGCTATTACGGAAATCCAAATTGCAACAAGAATTAAAAAGGCTCTTACAAATCATTTTTCACATAGCATTTAAATACTTGAATTATATTTTTGCAAATGTATATTTCTGATACTCTAACTTGTCCTTTTTCTTTTTTCGCATTACTTAGCTTCAATCGTGTATTATAATATCAGATACTGAATTATTAGCTTGCTCTATCAATAATTTGTTTTATTAGCTTGTAACTATTTTATAAGATATTGTATCTTACAGTTATTAAGTATTCACAAATAAATTAAATGAAATGAAAAATATTCTTGAGAACTAATGCTGATTTTCTGCTGTATTTTTTAATTGCGCACCAAAATTATTCCCCAATACCAAACCTTAAATATTATTATTAAAAACTTTTAAAAGTTTGTTATTAAAAATAATTTGGTGGTATTTTTACGTTAGTCTAATTAAGTCAGCGCCATCTTAATTGTTATCCTTTTTCTTAAAATTTAATTTAAGTCGATATTAAAAGTGAGAATTTAAAAACCAACCAACATTTAAAACGTTATTTTAGCTGTTGAGAAAAACAAACTTTCGGTGTATTTTGATGTCAGATATCTTTTAAAAAAAAATATAGTACAATAGTTGGCAACAAGATTTGATAGATAGATAGATACATATTTTATTGAAGTAAAGTAAAATTTACATTACACATCAAAAATGATTATAAAAATCATTATGGCATAGCAATTGCCGTCTGCCAGAGTGACAACAAAACGTCAAAAGCCCTCAACATAATTACTTTTAAATATTAAAAAAGGTATTTATAATTGTTTAACTATAAACAGTTCATTATAGATTACAAATAACATAAAAAACAGTAAATAAAACAAAATCAAAAATGTTTGTTCAATATAGCACTTTTATATCTAAGTGCAATTCTGCAAAATTCGTAAAGATTGACAACATTCATTTCATTCAATAACTTATCACTTGATCTTCCTATAGAAAGTCTTTTCTGAATACATTCCTTCCGATTTCTCTGAGAATGGGGTATTTTCCCTAGAAGTGGACAATATCCTCTCTTTCTGATAGGTTGCACATATTACACTCTAGGGGTAAATCAGGTCTGTGTGGAATGAAATTTAAATCTATTAGTTCATAGAAATCACACGGACATTAATTTATTCTGCTGTAAGTTGTTCTGTACAAGGAATTAGACGCATCCGAAATATATATCAAGCTCTTCATTTCCCATCAACTTTTAAAATGACTTCATACAAGATGTTTTCAGCGGTCCTTAAATCCTCTATAAGTAAATTAAAATTAATTTGACATTCCTCAGCAGGATCTTGCCATATTGGTAAACAGTGTTAATCATGAACTGCAGAGTTTCCGGTGATTGCGCAAACATGACTTTATCATCTTCGAATAGAAGTGCCTTAATACGCATTTCTGCGAAATCCACTCCACCTGGCAGGTAGTCTAAAAGGTCATCAATGAATGATTCAAACAAGGTAGGGCTTAAAGTACAACCTTGTCTCACTCCCGATGAGGTTAAAAACCAGTCTGAGAGTTTTTCACTTGTCCATACAGCCACCCTTGTTCCTCTATATAGGTGCTGAAGAACGCGACCAAACTTTAATGATATCCCAAGAATATACAGCTTATAGAATAGTGCACCTCTATCGATTATATCAAAAGCTGCTTTAAAATCGATAAAAAAACATACAACTTTTTCCTTTGTTTCAAGTAATTCTCTGCCAAGCTCTTGAATATAAAAACATTATCTATTGCTGAATATCTGCAAGTTTCCGGTTTCAAGCCATCTAACAAGACGATTATAAATCATTGTTGAAAATATCTTGTAAGATGCATTTAAAAAGGAAATACCTCTGTAGTTAGCTTCATCAAATAACGATCATTTTTTGGATTGGAAATATAATAGCATCTCGTAATTATCAGTCGAATATTCTCCCTCCAAAACTGAAGTTGTTATATAAAATTTTTGAAAAGATATTTGAGTCGAAAATCATTTTTTACCAACTTTTGTTAATTTTTTTTCGGTTTTCAATTTTTTATAAAAAAACTGTCAATTCGATTTTTTTCAAAATTTTTCAAAATGTTAAAAACAATATTTCTTATAAGTTAAAACAAGTTTGAAGCCTTAATTTCAAGGTTTTGAAAAGATATTTGAATCGATATTCAATTTTTACTAACTTCGAGTAATGTTTTTTTTAGATTTTTATTTTTTATAAAAAAAAACTGTCAATTCGATTTTTCTCAAAATTTTATGAGATGTCAAAACATTATTCTTCGTTGCACAAAATTGTTTTGGAGATGAAATCATATTTTAGTCCTAAAATTTTGGAGGTGACAGATTTTTTTTTTTCAGTTTTTTTTTTTTGATTTATAAAAAAAACCATTAAATGGATTTTGTTTCAAAAAATATACGTCTTTGATATCACGTTACAATATATTATATAAACTTTAATTCAAGTTTCTAGCGTTTTTGGTTCGTAAGATATTTAGGGTTAACCAAAATTTTGACCTTTTTTTCAAACTGCTATGGTAAATAAACCAAACACACAATTTTCTTTCTGCATCTTTCTACCTTATTATCTGTATAACAAAATTTATTTGAAGTCGATATCTCTTCTGGTTCTTGAGGTATGAAGGACGAAAAAACGTCGCAAACGTACGGACGTACAAACGTACGTACACACGCACGCACAGACATCTTTCTAAAAATCTTTTATTCCGACTCTAGGGACCTTGAAACGTCGAGAAATGTCAAAATTTTCAATTTGACAAATCGGACCCATTACAATAACTTCCTATGGAAAGTTAAAAATTCCACTAGAATACCCTTCGATCTGGCTGCTTTTCCATTTTTAAGCGTCTTCAACGTTGCTAAATGTAAATGCCACAGTCCAGAAAGTCGGCTACAAATCCAGGTGCTGCGAATTTCCACTTTGTCGGCGTTATTACAGGATTCAAAAGATCCTTGAATTGGGAAAGCATTACATTTGAAGACAGTTATGTGGGGATTGTAAAACGTTTTCCATTCAGCTCCCTAGCCAGTTTCCAAAAATTAGCTGAGCTTTTACAAGATGCTAATGGGTCTGCTTGCTTTTCAGCGTATAACGTCTTTTTTTAGTCTTACAAAGCTCTTTAAACTTCTTATTGGCCTCTATATAAAAAACCTTAAATAATCCTTGGATGGCGTTATGGAAGATCCTCAACCACGAGCTTTTAGACATTCTTTGTATTTTCTTTTTTTTTGGTTGATTCCTTCTTGAGGGAAAAGTCCTCCAACAAGTTTTGATAGTTTTAATATAACCAAAATTGGTGAAAATTTAATATTTTAGAAATGAGTTCCTAAAAATAAAAAGTATGGCAGGTTTTTTTTACGAGCGATTGGAGAGGGTGGGGTATTAAATATATGAATGAATATTTTGCAACTATGGAGGATTTGTTTAACCAAAAGTATAATATGCTAAAATCTGTGAAAAAAAATTCAAGACTATAGACATTTAAACATCATATTTTTAACTTTTACTAAGACAAAAGTTGGAAAAAGTGGTAAGAAAATCACGTTTTCAAATGCTTAAAAATCAGTAAAGAAAACTGTTATAGCGCCAAAAAACAGTCACGCTTAATCCTCCTTTTCAATTCCGACGTATAACTAAAAGCTTGGTACACCAAATTACCGAAAAACATTTTCTAAATGTAAATCCAGGCATTTCACTCTCATCTTTTTCAACACGTACGGATGGCTTGCGTGGAAAGCTTAAATTAAGACGTGTTGCACCTAATTTTCAATAATACACCAAAATACCTTTAAATTTTTAATACCTCACTCCTCAAGCGCTAAAAAACTTTACTAGAATTCGGTTTTCCATATGAACCCTTATAAATACAACCCTAAGTTTACCAATTTGTATTAGTATTACCTATATGAACACTCCCAAAATGTAATGTCGGCTCTACGACCAATAAGTTTTTATTGGATGAAACGTCGAAAAATTCCAGAGTTTGACAAAGTGCACCATTTACAAAAACTTCAGTCTACCAAAAGCTTAAGTACTTTCCGCGCAACAATTCTTTTACACACTTAAAATCAGATGAAATAAGAAAATTCATAAAAGGTATCATCTTATTCTACTAAAATGCTGAAGATTATTTTTATATAATATTACCGACATTTTTTCTTTTATATAAATAAAAATAAAAGTTCTTGCATGCACTTAAACGCGTTTCTTATAACAGCCTTACTTACTTACAGCCCTCAAAGCCAGGATTTTAATTTGAGGAACTTATCCTGGTTTTACTGAAGCCTTTCTTTTTTTTTAGTAAACACTTTCCACAATAGTTAAAAAGAAGAGACCGTCATCTTTAAAGTTCCCTTCCCCAAAATAACTTTAAACTGTGTCCCGCATTCATTTAAACTTTCCTTAATATATTAGGTTCAGCTGAAACAATAAAAATCCTCAAAAATCACATCTTTTTGTTTCATTTCTATCATTTTTTTTTCTTGAGAATATAAGAACATTTTCTAAAATCCAAAATTGATTTAAATCCACTTTGTCAGTTTTTACTCATAAAAAAAAACAAAAACGAAAATCGAATTAGCCTTGAATTTTGAATCATACTTCTGACGTTTTTGTTTTCTTTTATGAACAATTTTTAGTTTAGTTTTGTTGGTGCTGTTATTGAGATGTGAGTGATGAGTTTATTTACCCAAATATTAAATTTTTGAAGTTTAAGTCTAAATAGCCAGTACAGTTAAAATTTGCACTCAATTAATGCGCTTTCTTCAATATTTCCTATTTTTCTGTCTTTTTTTACTTTAAAAGCTTATAACAATCTTAAAAATAAGAAATTATTCATTTTGAAATATACAATATCGAGTTTTAGAAAAGTTATCGGATACGTTCGGAAAAGCAAGTGTGCATTAAAATGCAGTTCACTTTACTCTTGATTCAATTTCAATCATCCACGTCTTTCAAAATCCAAAAAATGAAAACATCAGCAAGAGAAATGTTTTTAAAATAAGAAAACTTGCATCATCACCCAATGTTAATAGTATGTATAGACAACTTTCTTACCATCAAGAAATATCATTGGGAAACGCTCAGAATTGTAAACAAATCATGAGTAAATTGCTATGCAGTTGGTATGTAATTTACGTACGTATCCAATAATTTTTCAATTACTTGTTGTTTGAGTTTGAATTTTGTGAAATTTTAAGCTCTACTTTATTGGCTATTTAGACCTATACGCATCAAAAACTTTGAAATCAAATAATTTTTGTTTGGTGTTTGTTTTTTTTTGTCCGCTGTTCAAGATTAAAATTGAATCAAAAGTAAGTTAAAATTCATATAAATATGATTTTATTCAAAAAATCTTCTTTGCTTTCATCATTAACATTGTACAGAGAAGAGACAATCAATTTCCCCAGATTATATAATCGAATTAAAGTGAAATGCATCACACTAATCCAATGGAGGAAGATATTGCCCCTGGCAGTAGCAGTGAATTTAGTTCCAATATTAAAAATCCAGCAAAGAGCATGTCGTCGATGAGGTCGATTGGATCCCTTGTCTGTCGCATTTGTCAAAATCAGGAAGAACCAGAAAGGTATGAGTTTAGAAAACTATCAAATAGATGTGAAGATATATACACAGTGTGTATGTACATAAACCGCCACCGCCCTAAGAAAAAAAAATCATGGGTTGCTATTGCTTAGATTATTTAAATTTCAAAAACTTGCGAGATTAACTTCTTTGTTTTCGCTTTCCACGATTTTTAGTATTCTTCCTTTACCAAGTTGTAACCATGCTTAATAATAACTGAAAACGAGTTATTTACAATTGGACAAGTTTACAGCTTTAAACAAAAATATTTAAAAGAAAGCGAAAACGCAAGAAAGTTGAGTCATACAAATTTTGAGATTTTAAATGTTTTCAAAAGCCCATCGTTGTATGCTATAGTGGCAACACCCCATGTAACTTCTACGTTTAAAATATTGAGTGTAGCTATGACCATTGCTAAAAAAAATAATTTGTTTTATCAGAATTTGATTCTGATTGGATTACGTGTTACTCAGTAACCAATACCAATTCAAAAAAAAGGTCGTACACATTTTTTTTTTAATTTTTTTACATTTAAGTGGAAGTAGGCCTCGAGTTTTTTTTGAATAGGTAGGTATGCCTCAAATTACTTATTTGGAAAAAAACACTGTCATGGCCTTCTAATGATATAATGCTTTTAAAAATTTGTTTTTAGCAAAACACTTACAGAATTATAAGAACTAAGAAGATACGCCACAAAACTTAAGCTAATTTAATCCTGGTCTCAATCTTAAATTTTTAGTAACTTTTTTATATTTAATAAGAGTATGCGTATGAACTGAAGAACAGGTATAACTTTTTTAACTGTGTTGTTTAAAAATATTTATTAATTTCAAATAAAGCAAGTGCTTTTATAAATTTGGTAGATGTTTTACCAAGAGAATGCTAAGGGCTAACTGTTTGGGGGTTATTTGCTTTTGCACTTAAAAGGTTTTCCCTGATATTTTTAAAATTCAAACTTTTTGTTATTTACCTATTATGTATGTATATAAAAACTGCTTAATGCTAATGCTACCTACATATATTGTATTGTGTATTGTGTTCCCATAAAGTTACTTATAAACATAGGATATATATTTCTCAATCAAATTTAACAGAGTATCGCTTGGAATATGGACAACAAACTATATTTTGAAAAGTATGTAGTTTTTTTAAAAAGTGTCATCTAGGCTGCACTGCAAACTATGAATTGATATTGTTTCTTGGTCGTAATATACAAATCTGGAATAATAGTAGACTGTTGAAGAATTCAAAGGCAGTGTAAAGCGAGTAATCCTTTCTAACCCCTCTCTTTTAATTTGCTAATACTGTGAACGATATAAAGGGTAGCCAAGAAACATTTGAGTGTGCTTCTTATAAAAAAAAAGAAACTGGAATGCAACCCACACTGATAACTTCCCATCCCGTCTGTCGATTTGTCTTGCTGAAAAGTTTGTAGTTTTTCGTGTTGGGTTAAAAAAATGTCAGTTGAATTATTCTTATAAATTTTAAAATTTCCAACAATATTTTTCATATAAAGAAATAGTTTAGTCTAGTTTTGTTAAGCAGATTTTTAGTCGAAAACAAATTTTTACCAATTTTAGTAGCATTTCTTAAATTTTTATAAATTGGATAAACGAAATTAATTTGGGAGATACCAAGAACCGAATATCAAATTTTACCAAATTTGCGTACGATTTTTTTTTGGGAAATAAATGGAGTGTTAGATTTTTATATAAAAAAAAAACTACTGAATATCAAAAACAATATTTTTTGTGAAAAAAAAAGTTTGAAGACAATATTTTTAATTTTTGAAAAGCTATTTTAGGCAAAGGTAAATGTTTACCAAGTTTTAGTATTTTTTTTTAGGTTTTTAGTTTTTAGAAAAAAAAACTATTAATTTAATTTTTCTCAAAATTTTACTGAATATTGACAACAATATTTTTTAAAGATAAAAGAAGCTTAAAACCAATATCTCAAGGTTTTAAGAGGATATTTGAGTCAAAAACCAATTTATACAAACTTTTTTAATTTTTGGGTTAGGTTTTTATTTTTTGTAAAAAAAACTGTCTTTTCTATTATATATAATCTCAAATTTTTGAAAAGATATTTGTGTCAAAAACCAATTTTTACCAATTTTTGTTAAATTTTCTTTAAAATTTTTATATTTTTTGTAAAAAAAAACTGTCAATTCAATTTTTCTCAAAATTTTGCTTTAAAAAAAAACTATTAATTTGATTATTCTAAATTTACCCAGATGTCGAAAACATTATTTTCCGTTGCATAAAATTGTTTTGGAGATGAAATCATTTTTCATTCGTCAAATTTTCGAGGTGACAAATTTTGTTTTTAAGTTTTTTGATTTATAAAAAATAAGCGTTAATTGGATTTTTTCCAAAAATATATTTGTTTGGTATCATATTACAATTTATTATATAAAATTTAATTCATGTCTCTAGCGTCATTGGTTCGTGAGATATTTAGGGTTAACCACAATGTTCACCTTTTTTTTAAACTGCTATGGTAAAAAAAAACCATTCGCGCAATTTTCTTGAGAGCCCTTTTGAATCTTTCTGGATTATTGTCTGTATATCATCTTATCTTTCTAAAAATACAAGCTGACCCTACACACGTTGTTTTGTCATATAAATAATTTTTTAATATATTAAAATTAATTCTTTAAAATTAATATATGTATATCGCTAATTTTGACATTACTACAAAAAAAACAATATCAATCCCTTAATGCAACAAATCCTATCTTTTTTGTTGCTAAAATTGCTCGGAAATATCTGATCATTGAAAGCATCTTGTGAACCAATAATCGTGCAGAAATCGACCGATAATTTTATGCACACAGTTATATCTGTAGTAACTTTTTCGTCGCTTATATCTAACAGTTGTTTTGAGAATGTTTAGCGGTTGGATTTTGAAGCATTGTAACACGCATATTTACTTTCAGTTGAACTTTTTCAACATCACGCCACAGTGGCGATGATTTTAAGCACGCGTTGATCTCATCAGCGTATTTTGAACGCGGAATAACGGGAAGTCTTTGTCTGGAATCACCTGAAAAGATTAACAGAGTGCCGCCAAATAGTCTTTCGTTGTTTTTCATATCTTTCAATGTCCTGTTCAACGCCTCAAGCGTTTCTACAGTATTGCATTGTAGTTCACGATTTAATTAATTGTACTTTTAAATCAGATGCATATCGATTTGGTGAATGCATAGCGAAATGACTGAGTGGTAAGTTGGCAATGATAATGCAAATATCCACAATAACAATCAATGCTTCATTGTAGGTACAAAGCGTTACTGAATACTATCGTATGATCGTTGAACCGCGTACGATGTTGATGCAATTAAACCATAACACTAAGGAACATAAAAAGTAGATAAAAACCTATTCTTAGATCTACCGAATGTATATGCAAAATTTCATTAAAATTGGTTAAGCCGTTTCGGAGGAGTATGGCAACTAACACTGTGACAGGAGAAATTTATATATTAGATTTTATTTCGACTCTAGGGACCTTGAAACGTCGAGAAATGTCAAAATTATCTATTCGACAAATCGGACTCATTACAATAACGTTCTATGGGAAGTTAATAAAGCAGACGCATATGAACTACCAAAATGCCGAATTTTTGTTTAATGGGCCTTTGTAAAGTAAGTCGAATATCCCCTTTTTTAACGAAATACAGCCAATTTCTTGACAAAATTCTAAAATCTATTCAAAACTTGATCTATTAACTCGGTTTATTTTTAAAATTTAGTTTTTTTTTATTGATTTTTGAGGACTTAGTTCTAGGATTAATGAAACAAAGCGCTAAGGTATAATAAACTTCCATAGAACGCAGTTGGACATACCGGGTTCTATACATGTGAACATACATTTCTGACATTCTATCGAAAATTAATTTTAAGTGTTTGTTAATTTTCATTTGTTTGGTTCTACTGAATTTTTGAAAAAAAAAACTTCAGTGATTTCGAAATTAATGAAACCATATGAGATTTGCTAAATTCTATCTCCTCAAATCTGAGATTCTAATATTTCGAACTTTCATTTTTGATCGAGATCTAAATCAGAGTTCTAAACCTTTAGAACTTCATAAAGAAATGAGTAAAAACTCAACCGAGTTCCAATTTTTCAATTAACCGAGTCTTATAGACTAGAACTTTGTCAAGAAATTGTTTCAGCTCGGTTTTACTAGAGCTCCGATTTTAATAAGAAACGGTTTTCTTAATTGATATTTTTTTAAATTGTAGGTTTTCAGTTTGCAATTATGTGTTGGTATGTTATTTGGAAAATGTTGAAATCTTTCCACTAGCTGTAATTTCAAATTAAACTTAAATGAAAAATCATACATTTAAATTCGTCATATTTTACTGCCTACAAACAAATCAGCCCAAAATAAAAAAAGAAGAGATTGGGATACGACCCACACTGATAACTTCTCATCCCGTCTGTCAATTTGTCTTGCTTAAAAGGTTGTCTATATGTACTCGTATCAATTTTTATCAAATTTGCGTACTATTTTTTGTAGATTTTATTTTTTATGAAAAAAACTGTTGGATTTTTATATATTAATTACTGAATATTGAACACAATATTTTCTGTGAAATAAAATAAGTTTGAAGCATAGATATATTCTTAATTTTTGAAAAGCTATTTGAGTCGAAAGTAAATTTTTACCAAGTTTTAGTGTTGTTTTTTTTTTAGGTTTTTATTTTTTGTAAACAAAACTGTCAATTTGATTTTTCTCAAAATTTTACTGAATATTGAAAATATTATTTTTTAAAAGATAACAGCAGCTTAAAGCCAATATCTCAAGGTTTTAAAAATATTTTATTTCGACTCTAGGAACCTTGAAACGTCGAGAAATGTCAAAATTATCTATTCGACATATCGGACTCATTACAATAACGTTCTATGAGAAGTTAATTAAGCCGATGCTTATGACATACCACAATGCCGAATTTTTGTTGAATGGGTCATTGTAAAGTAAGTCGAATATCCCCTTTTTTAACGAAATGCAGCCAATTTCTTGACAAAATTCTAAAATCTATTCAAAAAATCAGTCTAATAACTATCGGTTTATTTTTAAAATTTAGTTCTTTTATTGATTTTTGATTACTTAATTCTCGGCTTAATGAAACAAAACACTAAAGAATAATAAACTATTTACTTTTATAGCACTCGGTAAGACTTACCGGGTGCTATACTTATGAAAATACATTTCTGACATTCTATCGAAAAATAATTTTGAGTGTTTGTTAATTTTCATTTTTTTGGTTTTACTGAATTTTCGAAGCACTAGCTGTGACTTTGGATCTTCTCAGCATTCATAACTCTGTTTTCAACAATTTATTATTATTGCACATTAAAATATTTCAGTGATTCAAAATTAATAAAACCATATGAGATCTGATAAAATCTATCTTCTCAAATTTGAGGGTCCAATATTTCGAAGCTTAATCTATGACCGAGGTCTATATCAGAGTTCTAACGCTCTAGAACTTCATAAAGAAATGAGTAAAAACTCAACCGAGTTCCAATTTTTCAATAAACCGAGTCTAGGAGACTAGAACTTTGTCAAGAAATTGTCCCAACTTAGTTTTACGAAGAAGAAAATATGGTGTTCTTAATTGATATTTTTTTAATTTGGAATTTTTCAGTTTGTTTGAAAAATGTTGAAGTCTTTTAACCAGCTGTAATTTTGAATTAAAGTTAAATTGAAACTCATACATATAAATTCGTCCAATTTAACTGCCTCCAAACAAATCAGTCTAAAATAAAAAAAAAAATTAGCGGTCCATATATTATCAAAATGACCCCATTCAACACAATTTCATAGTTCGTATACAATCAATAGTAATTTTTGACAATAAAGTTATTTTAGGTACTAACTATGTTTATTTAAAGTAATAAAATTGAAATATTGGGACTTCTATAAACACTCAAAAAATTTAGACACATTACACATTGTAATGCACACAATGAAAAGGTTATTCAATTTTGTTTAATAAACACAAAAAGGTTTTAATTAAATTGAGCATCAGTACCAACTACCAACCAATTATTTATAACACACAGATTACAAGTGTAATGTAGGCGATAGTCAACTTATTTGTGTGGTGCACAATATTAATAGGTTCTTAGAAATTGTTTAGTTTAGTTTGTATGTTTTATGAAATATTTCAAAACATAAAGGCGTTTAAGATGTTGTTAAATATTGTTTACAAATAAATAAACTAATTTATTTGTTAGATTTTTATCATAATTGAATGTCGCAATTATGATGTTTTTTTTTTTTTTTAATTTTGTAAAATCTTGTAATTGTAAGGGGATTTTATTTTGTCCAGAAAAAAATGCTGAAATTATTTACTATAAGTGCTTATTAATTACTTTTCATCTAAAAAACTATTGAACATCGAACACAATGGTTACCCTAGCCTCAATTGTACGTATATCTTTGTAACCTTTAATCAGATATTTGAAAAATCTCAAAGTGGATCCTTCTTGCTTTTGATTTTTGTATTTAAAGGAAACATGAAACTTGGAAATGCCTTCAATTTTTAAGGCAACAAATTATACATTGGTGTTTAGTCAAATAGAAATGTTGAGCTTTTTATGATAACCTCTGGTGGAATCGGCTAAGGTGATTGTTGATAAATGACAATCAAAATGATTGAATTTGAACTTCGTAAGGTAATAATCAAATTGATACCTGAAAAGCTGTCACAAAAAAATTGATGGTCATTTTCAAACAAATAATATGTTTATTCCGAATAGAGCTACCAGACGCTTAAGCAAACGACTGGAACATTTTCTAAGTTCACTTTGTTTCTTTAAAAAAACACATTCCTGTAACCGACAAAGCGTAAACAAGAAAAGTAAGAATTTTATTTAAAATCAGACAATTTTATATTTTTATTTCGATATTTTATACGAATCAATTTAAAATTTCACCAATCCAACGAATTTTGACAATTTGAATCAGAAATTATTCAATCGAATTGAATTGAGTAGATTCATCAATACAGACGGAATGAAAATGATAGTCAATTTAATTATCAAAAAAATGATAATTAACTATCACCTTAGCCGATTCCACCCCTGTATTGAAATGATTTGGATCATATCACGTATGATACTTGAAACTTTCGTATATATTAATAATCTCTAAGCAATGATAGTTCTTACGTTCACGTTTTATTTTGTTTGACTTATTTTAGTATCTCTTACACAATTATTACTGAATTTATTCAAAATTAGTGTTACGGAAAAATTAAATTTAAATAGGTTTAGGGGTCTTAAAGTTTTTCAAAAATTTGATTTAGATCAAATCAAAATAAAAACCAAGTTTCTGAAAGACTTAAGACTCGAAACAGTTTTTAAACAACCATTAAAGTTACTCTTTAAGTTTTTAAAAGTTCCTTTTTTCATATACATAATGCACAGATAGGTTTCATAAACCGAATGATATCTTATAAACTTTTAAAGATGACATTGTTTTGATAATCATAATTGTAGAAGATACAATTAAAACAAAGGACAAATATTTTTAATTTTTAAACATTAGAAAAATCTAGTTTTTTCAAATAATAAATGCATTTAAATCTTTGAAACTGTTTTTGAAAATATCTTTAAATTTTCGAGGAAAGTGTCAGAGATAGATAGATAGATAGATATTTTATTTTCATAGATAAATGCTTTTTACAAATTTTTGTTTTTGTTTTTATAATACGGAGCTTGCTCAAGTATTTGATATTTAATTTATATCTTACAACTGAGAAATTTTATAATATTTTAAAGATATTTTGAATTGGAAATTACATTTGAAGGAAAACTATTATTAAAACCGTCAGAGAACAATCTAAGTATTGAACTTATTGATACCTGAGTACATACCTAGACAAAAATATTAATGCAGTACAAAAATACTTATTAAAATTAAAGTTGTAAAACAAATTTAAAAAAGAGGCTGGGATGCGACCCACACTGATAACTTCCCATCCCGTCTGTCGATTTGTCTTGCTTAAAAGTTTGTCTATGTGTACTCGTATCAATTTTAACCAAATTTGCGTACTATTTTTTGTGGATTTTATTTTTTTATGAAAAAACGGACTGTTGGATTTTTATATAAAAATTACTGAATATCGAAAACAATATTTTCTGTGAAATATAAGTTTGAAGCCAATATTTTTAATTTTTGAAAAGCTATTTGAGCCGAAAGTAAATTTTTACTAAGTTTTAGCATTGTTTTTTTAGAGTTTTATTTTTTGTAAAAAAACTGTCAATTCGAATTTTTTTAAAATTTTACCAAATGTTGAAAACAATATTTCTTATAAGATAAAATTAGTTTGAAGCCAATATTTTAAAGTTTTGAAAAGATATTTTAGTCGGAAATCAATTTTTACCAACTTTTATACATTTGTTTTTAGGTTTTTATTTTTTTGTAAAAAAAAACTGTAAATTCGATTTTTCTCAAAATTTGTCCTAATGTTGAAAACAATATTTTTTATAAGAAGAAATTAGTTAGAAGCTATTATCTCAAAGTGTTTAAAAGATATTTGAGTCGAAAATCAATTTTTACCAACTTTTATATATTTTTGTTTAGGTTTTTATTTTTTGTAAAAAAACTGTTAATTAGATTTTTCTCAAAACTTTATCAGATGTCAAAAACATTATTCGTCGTTGTACAAAATTGTTTTAGAGATGAAATCATATTTCAGTCGTAAAATTTTGGAGGTTACAAATTTTTTTCAAAAAATATACCTGTTTTGTATCACGTTACAATATATTATATAAAATTTAATTCAAGTCTCTAGCGTTTTTGGTTCGTAAGATATTTAGGGTTAACCAAAATTTTCACCTTTTTTTTAAACTGCTATGGTAAAAAAACCACCCACGCAATTTTCTTGAGAGCCCTTATTATCTGTATAACAAAATTTATTTGAAGTCGATATCTCTTTTGGTTTTTGAGCTATGGATGACGAAAAAAAACGTCGAACACGTTCGGAAGTACGAACGTACACGCACAGACATCTTTCTAAAAATCTTTTATTTCGACTCTAGGGACCTTGAAACGTCGAGAAATGTTAAAATTTTAAATTTGACAAATCGGACCCATTACAATAACTTCCTTATGGAAAGTTAATTATAAGATAAGACTGAAGTTTTCGATTTTGAATAGAACTGCGAAAATACTCGAACAACTTTACAGCCTTTAAACTTATATTCTTAGTAAACCACTCTTTTGTTCCTTGGCATATTACCTCGTCACGATTCACTATCGAAAACACTTATGTATGTTCTGTCTTCAAATTTTCTGAAGCTCTTCTTGAATTGTGTTATGTCCATATGGTGCACTGTACGTTTGTATACTTTCATAAAGAGCCTAAGTCATTAATATTTAAGCTGTTAATTGTGTTTTAAAAAGTGTTTATACCATAATAACATTAAGAATAAAGTCAAATGTGTGAAAATATTGATAGATATTTAATAACTTTTAACTGAAGATAAAAATACAATCTTTAAATTTTGTAAATAGTTATTAAAAGCAAAAATAATTTAAATGAATTGAACTGACTACTAACGTATGTAATCTTTTTGATGAGAAGGTTTTTAAGTCTAAATAAATTTAAATTTAGTCAACATATTTCACACCTGTTAAAGTTCTGCATTCAAAAAGCCTTTATAAAATAAGCTTGATGATTCCAATTAAATGAAAGTTTCAAACGAAATTCTATAGATTAAATTATGAAACAGAATTGTACTTACTTATTTGAAAATCTGCAACACTTTAGTCTTAGATAAATCTCTCGATACACGTTTAAATGATGCGTATTATTAAGTTGTTTTCTTGTTTTTTTAATCGCAAAACCAATACTTGCCCCTAGCACTTTATGAATACCAAAAATAAAACTAAACCCAAAATAAATATAGTAGGGATAGCTACACACATACACACATAAATGTACATAATCAATTTTAATAAATTTTCTTCTCATTAGTTTTCTGTTTAATAAATATAAATAAACAAAAATGTGAAAATATCCTCTGTGTGATGTGTACAAACATAGGATACAAATTTATGTTTGTGTATAAGTTAAGTGTATGTGGATGTATATGTACTCGTATTTGTTTTTCACACATGAATGAGTCAAATTGAATTGATGGCAATTATGCGATGGTGCCTCATCATCATAGAGTGTATTTAACTGTATACGAGTAGATATTTTGCTGTTATCAAATGATTCACTTATACTAATTACACACAAAATGTGGTTGAAGGACTTTGAAATACAGTTTCAGAGTTTATCGAGTGCCATTGCAAAAAGGACTCGTTTTTTTTTAAATTTTTAAATCCTCTTCTCTCCTCATTTTCACATTTTCAGTTTTGGCAAATGCAAGTTTATTTTCATATAAGTACCAATATGCCCCGGTCTATGTGTATGTGTGTAGTACTTTTACCTAATGTTTAGTGTTAGAGAAGGGGTTGAGATTATTGTACCCCGTATAGTATTCGACCTAATTCTAGGATTATTGAAAATTGCATAGCTAAGAAGCGAAAATTTATAGTGATCAATGTTTGGTTTTAATTATTTTGAATTTCAAATTCAATAGGATTTTCAAATAGATTTTAATACGTATTGGTACCTTACCTATAAATAAATTTATAGATATAAATGTGTATGCAATAATTTATAAATGCATTTCAATATATATTCAAATATTATACATGTATACAAAGTAAATTGCTACCAAATACTCTACTAATTAATCCGTGTATTTATGCATTTAACAGAGAGAATTACATATCAAAATATGAACGTACAAATTACTGAAAAACTTATGTAGTATATCCTTTAAGTGTTTTTATAAGTACTTCACAAATATATATGCATAAACATTAACGTATGTTTATTATTTTTTTAACCCACACATTGTCGATAATGGATGTTGCTGTTTGAAGGTATGTCAAAAGTTTATATAAATATTGTTTTAAACTGTATAAATAAATAAGTATAGTAAACTTTAAATGCTTCCCGGAGGATAATTGGGGTGAAATATTATTATTAACTTAATAAATTCGTGGCAAGAATTAAACTTATTTTAAAATTAAAATTCATGATTTTTCTAAGAATAAGGGATTTAATAAATTTTTAATGTATTTAAAGTAATAGGAGGTTCTTCAGAATGTTTTTGAATTAACATAAATACATTTTTTTTAAATGAAGTTTATTTTGCGGTTTACTGGTTGAAATAAAAAAAAGAGATTTATAATATAGTTTTGAAATCGAAAAATTAACTAATTATGTGAAAGCTCAATAATTTAAATTTCGTTTTTTTAGTTTTAATTTCTTTTACATAACATTTATTTAGATATGCAATCATTTTTTTTCAATAAAATTCCTGCAGTTATTTACTTCACAAAAAATTTAATATTTCATTGTAATAATAAAGCATTTAAAAAGTCAACAGGGCAATTGATTTTATTGAAATTCGCCAAAATTATTTCTTTTTATTTATTTATTATCATCTATCGAGTACAAATCTCTCTTAGACTAAATCATATTTACAAATTTGTATTTACAAGAATTTTAATTTACTTTGCATTTCAAATGAATAATTAGAGAAATTAAACTTACATAATACAAAAAATCTATGACACTTAACTCAAAACAGTAGTTTTAAAAACGTCTCTGCTTAAAGACAAGTCAATATTTTGATAAATTGAATTAAACTCAGAGCTGAATCGTAAAATTGGATCGCATCTGCCGTAGTTTGTAAAAGAACGGGGAACAAAAAAGAGTGTCTGCCTCATCCTCAACTGCCTTGAAAGAAAGAAGTTTTGGACAATCAATACGATTACAGAGACTTTAAGTCAATTAACAAGCATCTATCACTATACCTAGGCAAGATATTGTCAACCCAATTAAGTTTTCGCAACGCATACCTTGAGGATTTTTTCTGATTCTGATTCAATACGATTTATACCCACCCTAAACAATGGACACCATATACAACATGCATACTCTAGGACTGATCATATAAGTGAAATGTACAAAGATTTAATCGTGTACGGATCCGAAAACTGATTCTAGCTACGAATTATGAATCCAAGTAATTTATTTGCTTTAGAAATTATATAGTTCGATATCGAAAATAACGCCAAGTCTTTTTGGCTATGCACTGACTCAAGCGGTATGTCAGAAATATCGTAAGAATGATTAATAACACTAGGAGACCTTGTAAATGTAATGCTTTTACATTAACTATATTCAAGAACAGACGATTTTCACTACACCACGCTGATACTTCATCTAAATCATATTGAAGTCTATGACAATCGAGTCCACGCTTAATTTTCTTAAAAAGCTTAAGAACATCTGCAAATATCAAACAGTCAGAATTCCGAATTCTAGGTGGTAGATCATTGATAAATAGTACGAAGAGGAGAGGTCCTAATTGTCTGCCCTGAGGAACGCCTGAATAATTAAAAATCTCCTTGGATACCACTGTTCCAATTTTTACATTTTGCTTGCGATTAGTCAGGTAATTTTCAACCCACTTTAAAAGGCTAGAGTGAAAACCTAAGCATTTCAATTTCATTAGCAGAATATCATGTTGAACTCTATCGAATGCTTTAGAGAAGTATAAATAGCATCCACCTGGTTTCCACGTTCAATACCTTTAATACAAAAATTCGCAATCAAGGCTAGATTTGTAACCGTCGATCTACCACTAACGAAACCATGTTGATCTACGGATATACTCGAGCTAACTTCGTCATAAATGCATTTTTTCACCATCGGTTCAAAAACTTTCGGTATTAATTTCAGTTTTGAACTGGGTCTGTAATTAATAAATTCTTATTTTGAGCCTGATTTATATATTGGACTTATCATCGAAATTTTTCATTCATACAAAAAGTCACCGGTAGAAATTGATAAATTGAAAAGCTGAGCACACATTTTAAGTAAAGCTTAACAAAATTTATCAGGGGTAAGCTTAAAATAGGATTTCAAGGATGAAAGCTGAAGTAAAACCTGATCCACTGACAAACTAAAACTTCCTAAATTAGTTATCGTTTCACAACATTGAATTTCATGTGAAGCCGTAAGAGAATCAAGAACATAGTTAGATTGAAAATAAGACGCAAACATATCGTATACAACGTCTTCATCATTTGACGATTGATTAAGGTAATTCATACTTGCTGGGATACCATATGACTTACGTTTAGAATTGACAAACTTCCAAAAGGCGCGAGAGTCATTTTTTATATTACTCTCAATAGAGCGCATATATAGCTATTACATACTTTTTTACAGACTCATATTTATTTCTAAATCGTATATACCAAAGTCGTAAGCTAGGATCCTTTCTGTAATTTTTATGCACTTTGGAAAGTTTGTTTTTAAGATTACATAATCTATTATTAAACTAAACAGGCTTATTCCTATGCTTACTCTCCTTTAATGGAACAAACAGATTATATGCTTCCTCAACCTTCGCAATAAAAGAATCGTAATACTCTTTCAAGTCATGAGAAAAAAGAACTTCGTCCCAATCTATTGCGTTAAAGAAATAGTTCATACCATTATAATTAGCTTTACTGAAATCGTGAACTGAGTTCAACTTACGCTTATCAAAATTTAACTTATCAAAATTCAACATCTTTAAATCCAATTGCAAAGCATAATGATGCATACTATTTTTAAAAATAGGAGCTTCTGACTTAACTAAAGTGGCTTCTAGTTCAGTGTTAATAAAGACTAAGTCAAGGATTCGACCTAGCAAGTTTACAACATAATTAAGTTGGTTAAAATTAAAGGATAGCATATTATCAATAAAACTCGACTCAAGTTCATTTGAGACTTTAAAAGGAAGTAAAAATTGATCTGTTTCAGAGTAAATACATTTTATATGAGGAAGATTAAAATCCCCCAAAATAACAATATTAGAATTAGGCTTTAACATACCAAAAACATTACGAATATTGTCAATATGCATCTGACAAATACATATATTTGAATCATGTGAAATGTATGATATAATAGTCAGATCATTATAATCGGTCAGTGATTTATCAAATCAAAAGTTTTGACATTTCTTGACTTTTTAAGGTACCTATAAAATCTATATCCATTGTTTTCAGAGATATGTTTAAGCCCTTGTAGTACTTTTTTTCGTTTTACATATCTCAAGAATCCAGATTCAAGTGAAACAAATGTAATTTTGCTTATAGTAACACTCGAATGTGCAAAATGATTGAACTAATTGAAAAACTTTATAATTCCAATAAGTCTGAAATATGTCTACCAAGAATAAAAATATGGTTTTGGTTTAAATTAAATGTTATTTTCAATATGATAATATAATTAGAATTTGTAATGCAGGTAATGTTTTAAAAAAAAATCCAAATAATCTGAAAAAGAAAAAGAGTCAGGTCGAAAGTGTTATTAACGAAAAATTAATAATCTTACATTATGTTTCTTACATCTGTTGAACATTTTGAGAATTGTTTAGCAGTGTTCTTGACGAAAAAAAAACACATTTAAAAACCAAAATTTCATAAATTGGTAAGATCAGTTTTTGTCCCACTCAAATTTACTAAGGAAAAAAATTGTCTGGAAACGAAGGCTTTTCCAATAAGATGTTTTATTTTATTAAAGAAACGAATATTTCCTATACGAGAAATCCAAAGATGTGAGAAGAAAGCCTTTAGTACAATAAAAAACGGTATCAGACAAGTGGCTGGTTTTCATTACTTTTGAAGCGCTCTATAATTTCCCGAATTTTATCTTTAAGGTTTTGAATAGACTCTAAAATCACCTTTTTTCATTCTTATTTTTAGTCTAAAGTTGAAGTGCATTCAGACCTTTTCTGCTTCTCATTATTACTATAAATGGTTCAATGTGGCGTATGAGTACCTCTTTTTATAAATTAATTTGCATTTATTATTTTACTCTTTGCTTAAAGCCTAAACATTTTTCCGATTTAACGATAAAAATGCCATTAACTATTTACTACTAACATTTATTATCAAACCTTTTAAACTAGAATATTATAAATGAATAAATTTGACAACAGTCCATTGAAAACTAGGGGATGGATGCCAGGGAAATTGTAAATTATTTAAAAAAGGAGGAGGACAAGAATTATTCTTGGATGATTTTTTAATTAATCGCAAGGGGTAGTACCCATAAAAAAAACTGTAGATGGGAAAAGCAGGGACTTAAACTAAGACCTAATACCACGAATATTAGATAACATCTTAAAGTGATTTTCGATTCTCTAAAAAAGAAACTAACTAACATATTTATAATTATCTCTTTTTTTCAGATTGATATCACCTTGTTCTTGTAAAGGATCACTTTCTTTTGTACACACATTTTGTTTGGAACATTGGATAAGCACGTCCAAGAAAACTACTTGTGAACTGTGTCACTTTCAATACAAAACTAAACAAACCTTAAAGTGAGTATCTTTTAAAATATATGAATTTAATGTCAACTTTAACTTAAAGCAACAAATTTAAGTATTACGTTCGCCTTATAGAGCTATTTCGTATGGGTATGAAAATAAGTTCATCAAATCGAGGACAGATTCACCTTAAGAAAAGTACTTTTGAAAAAAAGCAATTAAAAACTCTAACCATTGTGATTTAAAAACAGGTAGCTTATCTCTTGATTCTACACACTTTGACAGAGAAAAAATTGCCATATTAGTGTATCAAATATAAAGTTCGACAAAAAACTTTATGTAATTTTATTCACTTATTGATATTAAGTAAGAATTTCATACTAGAGGTCTTGAGTTTAATCCCTGCGATAAATTGACAAATCCTCCAAGAATAATTCTTGTCATGAAGAGTGCTTTCTCAAACTAGCCGTTCGGATGCGGCAAAAAAACTGTTAGTCACCTCTATTACTGACTTTCGGACACATAATTGATTGAGAGTTGTAAGACACTAAGCCCTGGTTCTCTATGGACTGTTGTAAAACCTTATTTATTTATATTGAAGCTACAAAACTCTTACTTTCCTAAATGTTTTAACTTAGTAGTCTCTTCTATAAATAACACTTCTTGCTTCCAAGCCATGCCTGTAAATAAAAACTAGAAGACTATATTTTTCTGCGTAAGCTATGAAAAGAAAGATGGTCGAAATACAGTATTTTGGAATTCTGTATAAAATTCTAAATGATACAGTTTGATAATAATAAAAAAAAGAGTTGTTAAAAACATAGTTTTGTTTGGGTTTTGAAATTAATATATTTCTGTTAAAATACAGCATACATTTTCCAGCTGTTAAAAGAATTACAAGCATATTTTTTTTCAAGCCCAACAGCATTCAATTAGGCTACATGGCTTATAAAACTCGATATTTTAACCGCGTCTGTCAGAATTATAAGGCCACATACTCGTCTGTCATGTACGTATTCAAACTCAGAAAGTTGAGGGCTTTCGAATGCGACCAATCATAAGTGGTTTCCCAACAATCCAAAAACGGCAAAACGGCTACAACTGTCGTGAAAATGCAGCTACATATTTAGAATCATCGAGTCGTAGACGTGAATATGAAATGGATTTGAAGTGGTTTCCTTCACAATTTCAAGCCACTAAGCCCTGATCTATGAGCTGCAGCGGCACCTAATATATTTATTTATTAATTGGAATACAGTATTTTTAGCCATATAGTATTTCGAACCTGCCCCCCCCCGTAGTACTGAGTATACTTCCGTAACAATAAAATTTATTAAAAAAGTACAAACGCAGGAACTTTAATTAAGATTTAATCTGTAAAATAACAATTTAACCAACTTATTTTATTTTGAAATCTTAAATTGTATCTAAAAAAATGATTTGATTAGATTTTCCAATGCCACAGCTTATTTGACCCACTGTGTTTAAGGAGCGACTGCTCAATCAAAAAATTGGAAATATAGATGTTTATTATGTCAGTCCCTAAGTTGTTATTTTTTCAAATAAGATCATAAGTTTCTGTTATTTTTCATAAAGACAGTGTGTTTTTGAAACATGGGAAAGCGAACAACTATTGAACAACGTGAAAATGTCCTCTTTCATCACAGAAATGGATTTTCTCAGAGTAAAATAGCGAAAATTGTCAATATTCTAGACGGTACGGTCAAGGACATAATCCACCGTTTGTTTTTGAAAACCGTGTGGAAAATAAGGGAAGAAATGCTCCGACCAAATTTTTTATTGCGCTAGATGAAGCATACATTATCTGCAAAGTGAAGCTAAACCCCAATTAAACGGCACCAAAACTGACTAGTGAGGTGGAAAACGAGCTCAGAAAGTCTCCCAAAACCATAAGAGGCATTTTGAAGAATAACGAGTTTCATGGAAGAGTTGCTCGAAAAAGCCTTTAAGCCGTTTGAGGTTCGCAAAAGAAGACATTGAAAAGGAGCCAAGGTTTAACATTTTTGGATCCGACGGGTGATCTTATGTTTGGCGCAAACCAATAACTGTGAATCATGGAGGTGGTCATGTCATGGTTTGGGCCTGCATGTCAGCAGCTGGAGTTGGGTAGCTGGGGTTTATTAAGAGTACAATGGATAAAATGGTGTACCACAATATCCTAAAAAAAAATCGCTCTAAAGTGCCGAACAAGTGGGCATAAGACGCTTGTTTCGGTTTTTTCAAGACAACGACCCGAAACATACTACAGGAATTGTCCATGTTTGGGCTATTTATAACTGTCCCTAAGTCAGTCTTCGAATTTGAATGTTATAGAAAACCTGTAGTCCATTTTGGATACAAACATTCGAAAACAACGACGAACTATTCTCTTATAAACTTTTTTATATAAGACAGGTCAAATAAGCTGTGAGCGACTGTAGTTCTTTTAAAATTTCCAACATCCTATTTAAAAAAAACTTAAGAGTCTAATGAAAACATTCTTCTTTAAACTTATTTTTTGTATGTCATAAAACTGTTGATTTCCCTATTTTTACTCCTAACTATCTTTTACCATTGTTGGCCCTCTTGAATGGTTGCTGAAAACTGCCTGAAACTTTTATGTTCCGCATTACCAGTGCATCACACAAAGGCTCCTGATCCAGTGAACTTTACATTGCATATTTTAACATTCATAAAAGTTGTAAAACGTCCTTAAACAATAAACAATGATTTTCTTCAAATACAATTATTTTACCTAAATTGATCTTAAGTCATAATTTTCTATCCTTAAATTAAAAGTTTTCTTTTTTAATTGTTGGGTATAATAGTTTTATGTAAAGAAATTATGTTTAACAAAAAAAAAAAAAATTACCAGTCACACCTGCAAACCAGCTTCAAACTTGATAAAATATACAAACTTGTCATTGTATGTATTTATCATTTTTAATTTGTCTCTCAGTTTTCCATCAACAGGACAAAGAGGACACTACTTGATAAAATTTTAACTTTAACACAAGTATTTATTTTATTTCTTAAATTAAACTTTCATTAAACTTTAAAGATTTCTTGAGCAAAGTAATTTACCTAAAAGTTAAGTTGGTTGGTTGTTTGGTGGAGGTACACCTACAATTTCATCAAAGATGACGACTAACTTTGTGAACAGCTACCGCACTTGCTTTGCGATGGTCTAACAAAAACAAAGGGCGGAAAGGGGTTAGGGTCGGTAAAGAGGATTGTTTTGTAAACAATTATACTTAAAATGCTCTATACCCTAACTAAATAGCAAAATAAATACAGGTACAAAAGTTTTGTCGTAAAACAATTGCTAAAAGCTTATTATTATTTTCTTCAAATATTATTCAGAAACAATAAAAACCAAAGTAATATTATACCCAAAAGCAATCTACCAAAGGTAATTCGCCATAAAACTGAAGGTGTACCTCGCTGTAAGTAGGAAAGGTATGTGCATCAGGTAAAGGTACAGCAAAGAAAGTACATTAAGTTGGTATAGGTTTCCTGCCAAACAATGACCCGTTGTTGTTAACAAAGCTCTTTATTTTGTGTCTTATTCCTTTTTGTCGCCCCATAAATGAAAAAAAAAAAAATATTTTCAAGCCATTTTAAATCCTGCCTCCCTCTAAACATGCTCTATGCACTTGTCAAAACAAAAACACACAGTCAAAAAAAAAACAGTTTATGCTTTAGTTTTCCAGTCTCTTCAAAAAGTTTAGACCCAGTAAATTTTACGTTTAGACAAAATGAGTGTTGCACGGTTGTTCTTTTTATACATAAGTACATTGTGCTGCAGGGGCTTAACGAAAAGAACGAGGCGGTTGTACTACGAGTCTAGTAAGTATGTAGGTACTATATGAAACAGTTGTTGAAATTTCTCTAGCTATAAACATCAGCTTTAACATTTCAGCAACCCTTTTGCTATCCTAGTTTTACTGTCGGAACACATTCCGTTAATTGCCTTGTTGAAAATAATTTTTCAGCTCATTTGCTTCGCTATGTTGTGTTATATTTTGATGCAGTATAACCTCGAGCACTTTTACACAAAATGAAACAATCATAACTAGTTTCGTGTGTTTTGTTTTTGTTTTTTTCAGTTACAACTTACAACTGTTGGGGATTCTTCAAATCCGAACTCATACCTTTACCCGACTCTCAGTCCCCAACGTACTCGTATGTGTATGCGCCTCCAACAATTCATTATGCATTGTATTAGGGTACCATTTTGCAGCTTGGTTCTAGGATTTAATGTACTCAGTGTACTCTTGAATAATGAACGTGAGCTTTGTGCGATGTTGTTCCCTTCGTGTTTTCGATAGGGTAGGGATTTTAGTCTTTCTGGTTTTATTCGACTTTTGTTCATAATAATGTAGGTTACCTTCCCAGTGGCGGATTCACTGATTTATTATTCTTAGTTCCGTTTTGAATTTGTCTTCCATTGTTAGAGATTAAATTTTAAATTAAAGGAAACTAGCACTTGGCGTAGCTTTAAGACTGTACACGTGTGTCAAATGAGCCTTGTACGTTTGATTATTTGAAAACTACAAGCTCGCAATTAAAATCACACATTTATTGATTTATTTTTTCTGCATTTCATTGAAATCTTTTTGCTTCATGAAATTTAATACAAGACTAGCAACTTTATATTTTTTTAAGAACTGTAGCAGATGTATAGACAATAAATAAAGGATTTTTTAAACATCAAATAATTCGTTAAAATTTTGAACCTCAAGTCCTTAATTTAAAGAAAAAAATTAAGTGAACAAAAATAAAAAAGTTCCTTTATTTGATTTATGTGTGGCAGTGTCCAAGAAAAGGAAAGGGTACAAAATAGAACTTTTGAAATGCTCTTGAAAATTTTCAAAATTATATTTATTTTGTAAAAAATCCTTACGCCATAGCTACTTTTCTAATAAAAGTCCTTACGCACAGTACTTCAAAATGTGGTCTGAGCTACGAATATTTCTTAAGAACGCATTGAAATTGACTTCGTTCCCCCTTGTATTACGGCCGCCGGAATGCAGCTATATTTTCGCTTTTTGAACCAACCGGACGGAATTTTTGAGTTACGGGTGTTAAAGTTTCGATCACCGACTCTGAGTTTGGATAGAAAATCTTTGCAGGCATTGCTAGTTCGGGTACTTTACCATAATGAAAATGTTGAGTTTACTGAATAAATTGACAATCACAGTTCAATAGTTAGTGAAAGGGTGCGTTCGCAAATAACAGTTAGTGAAAGGGTGCGTTCGCAAATAAAATTCAAACTGTCAAGTCGCTTTAAGAAATATGATATTTTCAATGTATTTGATAAAAAAACTACCAATTGAACTTTTATAAAAACGTTAGAATGTACATTGTACAAGGTTTTAAAATAATTTGTTTTCAAGAAAATTGAATACATTATTATTTTACTGTAAAACGAAAAATATACTAGAAAAACTTCAATCTTAGCTTCGGCTTTAACACCATATTCTTTCTATTAATATTAACATTACCAATTCGCACAATTGTGGCTATATATCATCAATATCTTCAAAAATTCCATATTTAAAATCTTGGAATCAATTGCAGAAAATTGAAAGTCTGTAAGACCGCGGCGTTCGGTCTTTTTTCGCCCAAAGCCATAGAGCAACAATCCTAAGATCAGGCCGAGAATTGGTCATAGGAACCAATAAGTTAAAAAAAACACCATAAACTGAAAGCAAATGCCATAACACCGAAATAAACTTAAAGCAAAAAAACACCCTAATTGTTAGTTGTCATTTTGTCCAAAAGAATTTCTAATTTTTAATATGGGATTTATGACATACATAGGTAAGGTTAGGTTGGAGTGGCTGTTCAGATGTCATTGACGCACCTAGACCTCAAGGGTCCATTGTGATACCACTAATGAGGTTACTCATGGGAGAATATTGAACTTAAACAAACCATTTTGTACTTTTGATAAAGTTAGAGAGACATTTTGTGTCAATTGTTGCCAGTTCACTGGTATTACCGAAGAAGGGATTACCGGGAAAGTTATTCCTTCTAATGGAGAGTGCTGGACATGTACATAGAAGGTGTTGGACTGTTTTCTCTTTATTTGTGTAGACCCCTAGCCTCAGAGCATGTCTTCCTATGAGGCAGTGTCCTGTTATTACTCCAATTGTAGAGCTTATACTTTGTCTGCTCAGTAATATCAAGCATTTTGACCGTTTTAAGTCTATACTTGGCCATATTTGCTTGGTTGCTAGGCAGGTGGTACTCTGTGACCATCTAAAATTTGTTGATTCTAGAGCATATTGTTTGAGAAGATATTTGCATGTAGCAAGTGGTGTTCCTATGTTATGTTTTTGTCTAACATTAGTTCGGCTTTGCAATTTCCCGGAATGTCTCTGTGGCCCGGCACCCAAATGAGGTGAATAATAAACTGTTCCGTCATCTCATTCAGAGATGATCGACAATCGTGGACTATTTGAGAATTTGTGAAGACAGACGCGAGAGATTTAAGAGCGGCTTGGCTGTCCGAGAAGATTCGTATATCCTTGCAAGATATAACGTTTTCTTTGAGCCAGGATAGTGCTTCTTTAATCGCCATTACTTCTGCCTGGAATACACAACATTGATTGGGAAGTCTATAGGATAGACTGAGATTCAGTTGTTCTGAAAAGATACCACTTCCAACTCCGTGATCGGTCTTTGAACCGTCAGTATAGAAGTGTACCTCTTCGTCTTCCAGGGGTCTCTCTTCTTCCCAGGAGGATCTTGAAGGATGGACACATGGAAGCTTTTACCGAATACCATTTTTGGGGTGGTATAGTCTAAGCGATCTGGGATAGAACTGAAACTGTCTTGAATAGTAGTATGTCCAGTATTGTTACTGTTCTATTGAGAGGTGGCTCTAAGCCTCACACATGAGTTGGCTGCCACCATTTTGGAGAAGAAGTCAAGAGGTGTTAGGTTTAAAAGCACTTCCAGTGCTGCGGTTGGTGTTGAGCGAAGTGCTTCTATGATGCACATACCTGCTTATTTAAATTTACCATCTTTTCCAGTGCGGTCCACCATACCACAGCTCCATAAATGAGTATCGGTCTGATTAAAGAAGTGCATAGCCAGTGTGTTATTTTTGGGGAGAAGACCCTTTTTACAGTAGCAATTTTAACTCTTTCATCAATATTTGCCTTCCAATTTAGTTTTTTGTCCATAATGAAGCCTAAATATTTAGCTTGGTCGGAAAAGCTTAATGATATTCCTTTAATCTTGGGTGGGCTAATCTGAGGATTTTTATATCTTCTCGAAAATAGTATTAATTCTGTTTTATGTGGATTGACGCCCAAGCCACATTACTGAGCCCATTTCGTTAGCCTATTTAAGGCATTGTGTAGGAGTTCCGAGAGAACTTGGGGGTGCTTCCCAGATACAGATATTGCAACGTCGTCAGAATAGGCAATCACCCTGAAACCCTCTGCTTCCAATGACATACATAGTTGTTGGGCTTTGACACATTTATTTTAAAGACGATTATGATTTCTGTTATTTGTTTTCTTATAACCCAACGACATATAACACAAACCATAAAATGACATAAGGCCAATGAAGAGAAACATCGAAAAAATACAACTAAGAAAACGTTCAAAACCCAAATAAAATGTCATGTCACCCAAACCACCTTACAATGTTGTAATGCCCAAATTAAGAAATGTCATATCGCTCAAAAGATTTTTCGTGGTTGGGCTTTAAGACGCATTTCAACAGTGAGTTATGATTTTGGGCGTTGTGAAGAAGAAAATGCTGACAAGGTTTTTGGGCGATAGAGC
Organism: Eupeodes corollae; assembly: GCF_945859685.1. Taxonomy (NCBI): domain Eukaryota; kingdom Metazoa; phylum Arthropoda; class Insecta; order Diptera; family Syrphidae; genus Eupeodes; species Eupeodes corollae. Next base: position 38,062,611 of record NC_079149.1, read on the forward strand.
CATTTAGTAGTATAAGACCGAACGCTTATTTTTATTTGGAATTTCATAAAACTCCATGAAAAGTTTAAACGGGTTCGATAATATTGCCCAAATCATACAACAACAAAATGTTAATACATTTTTTAGGGGCCATATCATTTTTAACTTGGACAATATGGTTTTGGGTGAATTGAAGCCAATATTTTTAATTTTTGAAAAGCTATTTGAAAGTAAATTTTTACTAAGTTTTAGTATTTTTTTTTTGAGAGTTTTATTTTTTGTAAAAAAAACTGTCGATTCGTTTTTACTTAACATTTATCAGAATTTTGAAAACATTATTTCTTATAAGATAAAATAAGTTTTAAGCCTTAATTTCAATTTCAACAACATATAAACCAAACCATTAAATGACATGAATCACATGAAGAGAAACGTCGAAAAAATATCACTAAGAAAACGTTCAAAACCCAAATAAAATGTCAAGTCACCCAAACCAGTTTTTAATGTCTTAACGCCGAAATGAAGAAACGTTAACGATCAAAAGACTTTGGGTGGTTGGGCTTTAGGACCTATTTAAACAGTGAGTTAAAACTATAACTCACTGCTTAAATGCGTCCTTTGTCATTTTCTTCTGAAAAAGTTTTTGGGCGATAGAACTATTTTGTAGTGATATGACATTTTTAATATCTTGCTGTAATTATATTAGAAGTAAGACCGAATACTTTTTTTTATTTGCAATTTTATTTCAGACCCAAAAAAAAAGTTTAAACGTCCAAGAGTTCGACAATATTGCCTATATCGTACAATAACAAAATGTTAATACATTTTTTTAAAACCCATGTCATTTTTAACTTGGAAAATATGGTTTTGGGTGAGAAGACCTAAGGCCGTTGTACGTAAAGCCTTTGTAGTTGGAAATAGATGTCGTTTAAATCAACAAAAAATATCAGCATAACTTTTTTTGTAACATTCACCTCAGCCTTATTTTGAATTAAGTAAGTTCCAAGCATTCTTCTAGCCATAAAAAGCACCAAAAACTGACTGACTGATTTATAAATTTGGGTCCCAAATACAAAAAAAAATCTTAATAACGTAACTTCCGAGGTAAAATTAAACCTCATCACGGAAGATAATTTTTTGGTGAAAATTTTCATTCTTGAATGAATTTCAGGGCTCTAATTAACGACGGTTCTAACGGTTTACTTGCTGAAATTCTTGTGTTAACTGGCCTTGAAACGTGACCTAAGTGTTCATGCAAGATATGGTAGAATGTCCATTTCCGAAAATCGACAAGGAATCGATGAACCACTAGTTTCAATAGCTCCGAGCAACAATACGGCGACGTATGATCCAAAAGTGCTTTAGTTTTCTAAACTTTAACTGTAAAATGTTCACCATTTTCATGTACCTACCTTTTTCATTTTTAATAATGGTGAAGTTATAACTCGAAACATCACAGTTTCAAAAGTTACAGATAGCTGAAATAGCTGGCTTTTTAATCTTCAAGCTTCATAACAGGCATAATTCCAATTTTCTTTCTCACATTGTTAAAAAAATCAGAAAATATAATAACTAATTTAATCAAACTTCTGAGAACGCTGAGGAACGGTAAAAGATATTTCATGTGACCGAATTATGTCTTATGTTAATACCATTGTAATACTTATGGTTTCTGAACATTTCACGTGATAAAACTATGGCTCCCTATGTACTTTAACTTCCATTTCTATTTTTGATAAATTACTAATTATGGCTTTCTTTTAATACCTAATTTATTAATTAAAATTTTCAAAAATGAACACCAAAACTCGCTGTCACAAATAATCCTCATAGTTCTAAATAGACAGATGTCAATTATCTGCAACAAAATTGAATGAAATTTCATTTGTATTCATCACGGTTAAATCCCATATCTGATTTTGATTTCAACTAAATTTGATTGAAGACAAACAAAACTCTTCAATTAGCCGAGGACACTTTCACCGTGTTTCTATACGAATACCAACAATTATAATCAAAACAATCGAAATTTGTAATAACAACGTATCCCATATTGTAGTTGCTAATTAGCATCCAGTCATTTTAAATTCCTTGCAAGTGTACCCAATTAGGAGATACAGCTTTTGCATAAATCGCAGGATAAACACGATGTCCTCTGTTTTTTTTATTGGTGACAATGTGACGTAGTACTCTATAATCGAACTATGTTTGTATCTTATAGGGACTCGACCTTTTACCTGCTATATCCTTGATGTAACCCAAACATCCAGATTGCAGAGGATGTTTTATTGTTCAGCCACAAATATTTACCTGCACCCATACACAACACATACACCCACAATAAGTGCAAACATATACACACATACATACGTATATAAAAAAAGGATGTGTCACGAATGACAATGACGATGTACTCTTGCTTCGCAGTTAATCTCTTAAATCTGTTTACTTTCAGATACACATGTTTTGAATCGCTACGTTTGTGGTATTCGCATTCGATAAGTCGACGGGCATTGCAGGTAAGTGCATCACGAAGGTTTTTGAGTTTTTCGATTTATTTATTTTATATTTTCAACCATTGCAACGTATTCCCCAACGTAATTGTTGCCACAACCACTACCCATCAATTTTGTGAAAAACACAATTTTCGAGTACATGCTTGCTGGTGGCCGATTGGAGCTTATGGCCAAGAGTTGAGCATTTTTATGCTAATTATCATCGAAATTGGCAATAATATAATGTACCATACACCGTTTGTACACATATTGCATATAATATGCGTAAGGATACTAAGTGCACCCAACCAAATGCGTGGTGCGTATTTTTCGTTTTTGTTGCTGTTTTTTCCGGTTGGCCAGTAAAAATAAACAATCTGCGAGGTTAACTCAGGTTAAATGACATGTTTTACGAAATTTTACACTTAAACAAAAATATGCAACAAAATGGTTCATATAGGTAGAGTTTTACAATTCACAGACACAAGATCCCCACATTAAAACAAAAATCCTTTTTAAAAAAGTCACTGAGACTGAATCAGAGTTTACTACTTACAAATACACCATCTAGGTGTTCAAAATTTTTAATAGAATTATAAAAGTCTTGAGCCACTAACAAAATAGAAAATTTCTAAATTTTAATTGCGATATACTTTTCTTGAGATTGTTGATATAAATATTAAGCGCCATTGCACCGTTTAACACTCACACAAAGTTTAATCAAAACTGTTGAAGTGGTTTTTGAGACAACTTAAAGCAAGAGAAATATTTGTCTTAAGAGTGAGTCAATATTTATTTAAGTTCTTTTGAGATTTTCTGAGTGTAGACAGAACGTGGCTATAATTTGTCTGATATTCTCTTTTGCTTATACAGCCGATAGTTCCGAGTCTTCGTTGTCTGTCCGTCCTACCAAATGATTACGACACACCGATGATGCAGTTGATAATTTAACAAACGATTAAAATTATTGCATTCCGGCCACATGGAGAATTAATTGATGCAGCTGCTTTATTTTTGTTGGATCAAGGGATTGAGGTCATTTTTTGTGTGTGTATGTGCGTATTTCAATAATATCTTCACTCTCTTAAATCTACTCAGTCTATAAGTATGTTTTTATACATTAGTATATATAAAAATGAGGCATGCAACGTATGCATCGAAGAGAAAATTGGATGACGTGAATCATTGATGATATTCGAGAAGCACTTTATAATATATGGCTTCACATATAAAACATGCGGATGTTATTTTTTTTTTGTTGGAAACCAACTTTAAGGAAAAGGATATAAAACAAAAATAAAGGATCCTCATGTTTGGTTTTCTTTTGAATTAATAAATATAAATTAATTTCCATAAGTATTTTTTAATTAAACTTATTTGTGTGAGTTTCGGAAAAAGAAATAATAAAGTATTTTTTTTATTTTTGTTGGTTGTATGTAATAATTATGTTTGTTATTATGTATTGTTTTATTATATGAAACTCAATATGACAAAATTAAATTTAATTAATTAAGACCGGATACGTCCGATTAAAACAAAATGTTCTCAACTTTATTAAAGTCGTTTGTGGTAAAATATTCAATTGCCCTTTGTTTGTTATATTCTTGTATAAAAGGTTTAATTTCCTGCAATTTAAAATTGTAGCCCTTTATTTAAAATAATTAATAATAATGGAAACATAAAATCGGTGGCTGTAAAAATCCTTTAAAGAAAAACGAAAACTGCAATAGTCGATAATTACAAAAATAACAAGTAGTTTTTGCATAAATGTTAATGTGTATTAATAACATTTCGATTAATCATATAGTTTTAATGCGAATAGAATTTAAATAATTTTGTTTTCATGATGTTTCTCAAAATTGTAAAACAAATCACGAACTTAAATTGCTATTTAAATCGACCTCATTATTTAAATTAAGATGCGACCCTAACTAATAACTTCCCATCCCGTCTGTCGATTTGTCTTGTTTGTAGGTTTTCGTGTTTTGTTTAGAAAGTTGTCAACAATATTTTTAAAATTAAGAAAAAGTTTAGTTCGAAAATCTAGTTTTGTTAAATTGATTTTTGGTCGAATTCAAATGTTTACCAATTTTAGTAGAATTTCTTAAATTTTTACATTTTGGATGAAATTAATTTGAGAGATATCAAACATCAATTTTTACCAAATTTGCGAACTATTTTTTTAGATTTTATTTTTTCATAAAAAACGGAGTGTTGGATTTTTATAAAAAAAAACTACTGAATATCGAAAACAATATTTTCTGTGAAATAAAAAGAGTTTGAAGACAATATTTTTTTAATTTTTAAAAGCTTTTTGAGTCGTAACTAAATTTTTACCAAATGTTAGGTTTATAAAAAACTGTCAATTAGATTTTCCTCAAAACTATGCTTAGCGTTGGTAACACTATTTTTAAAATATAAAAGTATTTCAAAGCCATAATATAACATATTTGAAAAGATATTTGAGTCAAAATTTAATTTTTGCCAACCTTGAGTAATGTTCTTTATAGTTTTTTTATTTTTATACTAAAAAAAACTGTCAATTTGATTTTTCCCAAAATCTTTCCCGATGCTTAAAACTTTATTTTTCGTTACACAAAATAGTCTTGGAGATAAAATCATTTTGTATTCGTGAAATTTTCAGGTGACACTTTTTTCCAGTTTTTTTTGATTTATACAAAAATCCATTAATTAGTTTTTTTTTTTTCAAAAAATATACTTGTTTGATATCACGTTTCAATTTATTGTATACAATTTAATTGAAGTCTCTTTTTTGGTTTGTAAGATATTTAGGGTTAACTAAAGTTGTCACCTTTTCTTTAAACTGCTATGGTTAAAAAAAAAACACCCACGCAATATTCTTGCGAAACCCTTTCTCCATTTTCTGCATTATTATCTGTATAAAAACATTTATTTGAAATCAATATCTTTTCTCGTTCTTGAGCTATGGACGACGAAAAAAAACGTCGTGAACGTACGAACGTATGTTTGAACGTACGATCGTACGTACAAACGCCCGAACAGACATCTTTCTAAAAATCTTTTATTTCGACTCTAAGGAGCTTGAAACTTCGAAAAATGTCAAAATTTCAATACAAATACAATACCTTCCTATGGGAAGTTAAAAAGAAAGCACTATAATTGGTAAAAAAATGCTTTTCAACTTTAAAATCGTTAGAAAAATACAAGAACTAGTTAAAATTTGCAGAGAAATTCAATCTACCATCAAATTTCGATACAAATAGATCCATACATTTGTATGAAAATCTAATTTCCAGTTTTATGGTATTTCAATCCCTCGCATATTTTGTTGCTACATTTCTATTTAAGACAATTTTCCAACAAAATTCTAGTTTCTTAAATTCGGTTCATTTAACAATTTTAGCTTAATTTAGTTCTAACTCATTTTTTCACCAAATTCTCAACCGTTAGAATTCTAATTTAGATCTCAGTTTGATATAGGATTTTATTAAACCCTCAAACTATTAAGTCTCGAAATTGGAACTCGTGGATTAGGTTATGTTTTTTTTTAATTAAAATTATTAATATTAGCTCGCCAAAAGTTAAAGATAAAAAAAGAGGCTGGGAAGCGATCCACACTAATAACTTGCCATTCCATTTGTCGATTTGTCTTGCTTAAAAGTTTGCATGTTTTCGTATTGGGTTAAAAAGTTGTCGATTGAATTATTCTTAAAAAGTTCAAAATTAATGAAATCGTTTAGTTTCAAAATCTAGTTTTGTTAAATTGATTTTTATTAGAAAACAATAGTTTGCCAATTTTAGAAGCATTTTTAACTTTTTTTATTTCTTATATAAATAAATTGGATGAATGAAATTTATTTGAAAGATATTGAGACCCGATCATAAATTTTTACAAAATTTTGGTAATATTGTTTGTAGATTTTATTTTTTTTATGAAAAATGGGACTGTTTTATTCATATAAAAAATTACTAAACATCGAAAACAATATTTTCTGTGAAATAAAATTATTTTGAACTAAATATTTTTAATTTTAAAAAGCTATTTCAGTCGAAAGTAGATTTTTACCAAGTTTTATTTTTTGGTTTTTATTTTTTGTAAAAAAGCTGTCAATTCAATTTTTCTAAAAAAAAATTACAAATGGTGAAAACAATATTTTTTAAAAGATAAAAGTAGTTAAAAATTTTGGAAAGATATTTAAGCCGAATATCAATTTTTACCAATTTTTATCATTTTGTTTTTATTTTCTTTTGTAAGAAACTGTCACTTTGATTTTTCGAATGTTGAAAACAATATTTTTTAATAGTTGGAAGATATGATCTTAAATTTTTGAAAAGATATTTTAGCCAAAAATCAATTTTTACCAACTTTTATTAATTTTTTTGTTTAGTATTTTATTTTTTGTAAACAAACTGGCAATTCGATTTTGTCTCAAAATGTTAATAAATGTTGAAAATAATATTTCTTATAAGTTAAAATTAGGTAGAAGCCATTACCTCAAATTTTTGAAAAGATATTTGTGTGCAAATCAATTTTTACCATTTTTTGTTAAATTTTCTCTTAAGTTTTTTATTTTTGTAAAAAATTGTCAATTCAATGTTTCTCAAAATTGTACCGAATGTTGAAAACAATATTTCTTACAACATAAAATAAGATTAAAGCCATAATTTGAGATTGAGATATTTAAGTCGAAATTTAATTTTTACCAACATTAAGCAATGATTTTTTATGTTTTTATTTTTTATGAAAAAAACTGTCAATTTGATTTTTCTCAAAATCTTACCAGATGTTAAAATCGTTATTATCTGTGCATAAAATTGTTTAGGAGATGAAATCATTTTTAGTCGTAAAATTTTGGAGGTGACAAATTTTTTTTTTCAGTTTTTTTTTTTTGGATTTATACAAAGAAACCTTAATTGGATTTTTTTTTACAAAAATAAATTGGTTTGGTATCACGTTACAATATACATATAATATTTAATTTAATTCAAGTCTCTAGCGTTATTGGTTCGTGAGATATTTAGGGTTAACCAAAATGTTCACATTTTTTAAACTGCTATGATGAAAAAGCTACGCATGCAATTTTCTTGAGAGTTCTTTCTGCATCTCTCTGCATTATTATCTGTATAAAAAAATTTATTTAAAGTCGATATATCTCCTGGTTCTTGAACTACGGACGACGACATCTTTCTAAAAATCCTTCATTTCGACAGTAAAGACCTTGAAATGTCGAGAAATGTCACAATTTTAGATTTGACAAATCGACCCATTACAATAACTTTCTATGGGAAGGTAAAAATATTTCTTGTCATGGATAAAATTATTGAAAATTGATTAACATACGTCGGACGTTATTGTTTCTTTTACTGGCTGTCAAAATATGATATTTAAAAACCCAACGGACCCAAAAGCGGATTTTGCTAGATGCATTATCGTCCGTACTTTTTAGAAAATGATATTGGCCAAGCCATCACCTTTAGCGATCGCTGTAGGTCGATGATCACTTACGTCTTTTGGCCCGAATTGGTTAATATCGCCGTCGTTCTATTAAAACTCTCTAAGTCCATTTTTTGTGTTTTGAGATATTTGCATTAGAAGTTTGAAATCAATATGCAAATCAATAGCTTTTGGGAGTTTTAATTCTTTATAATTTAAAAATGGTTCATCGTTAAGCTTAGGGAGTTTTTGTCATTTGCATGAACTTAGTATATTTATTTAATTTTTGTGGTAAATGGGCTTAGGGAGTTTTCATAGAACGACGACGTAATAGTTTCAACAGGATGGCGCTCCGTGACATTTTCGAGTGTGACTTTTTTAAGTCATAGGTCTATGAGAACAAGCCACAAACTACAGCGGTGGTCAAATCCAGTCTGGTTTATTCGCCAAAGTCATTGAACCGGAATGTTTTATTTCACACAGTACGTCATTGATAGAGTTCTCAAATAAAGACAATACCTTATTGCTATCTCGTATTTAACTTGTTTCATTCAGTTGACCCTCCTTTAATGGAAACCTTTTAACATGTATTAAAACTTTTTATTGAAGTTTTTCACATTATATGTGTGTCGTATATACATAAACGCTGTGCAGATAACGTTGTCAAATAGCTTCAAATCTCAAACGGTCACCCCGAGTCTACCTTGCCTCCGTGACTTTATACCCCCGCTCCCTCTATGAAAATCACAGTCTATGGACGTTACGAAACTGAGAGAAGGTTCATGAAAAATATGTCAATTTGTTAAACCTTAAGTTCTATAGGCATTATAATCACTGACATTATGTAACCCTTAACGCCAAAGATCTTGTTTTAGTATTTACTTCTTCGAAAATTTATTAGTGCCAAATAAAATCAAACAGAAAAATATAAATTAAAATTATTTCAAATCTGCAATTTATATAATAAAAAGAAATTAGTAACAAAATTGTTTATCGGAGAACCATATCTGATAAAGAATTGTCAAAATTTATTGATAAATTGTCAGAATTTAGTTTCAGAAAAGCCTACGCGGGTTGTTTTATAAAACCTTGGTTTAACTCCCGTAGTACCCCTGGCATGATGGTTAGTGCGTTGGACTGTCATGCAAGAGGTCTTGTGTTCAAATAGTAATTCAAACAATTTAGTATTTCGTATTTAGAACAAACGGGATACTCAATATTGAACTAAACTTCAATTGGTGCTTGGTCTTTGCCAAGTTCTTTGTAAGAATATCCTCAATCAGATCAGAAATACTTCAAATCTATGACACCATTTTCATACAGGTTACGAATGTGGTGGTAGCGGATATCGATGTGTTTGCTTCTCGAATGATGTATTGGATTCTTGACCAATTGTTGGGCACCTAATTTATCATTAAATAAAAGAACAGAAGAATTAGTAGAAAAAAGTCCTAACTCTGATACCAAATTCCGTAAATATACGGCTTCTTTGCTGGCTTGCGAAAGGACCATTTATTCTTCCTCAGTGCTTCTAAGGGCAACTGACATCTGCTTCTTCGATTCCCACGTGACGACTGCTCCACCAAATGTGAACGGAAATCCAGTCTGCATCTACGTACCCTTTAAGGCTATCGGCTGATAATGCTGACACATAAGTTAAGTATCGATTGACATACCGTTTTCTAAATTTTCACCCTGCAGTTCTTAAAACCTATAGAAAGTGGAGAAATGCCGGAATTCTAAATATTTTGAAAACAGAGATATTTATTGGATCAAGTCTTGAATTAATTTGAGTTTTTTCAATGAATTGTTTTTTTTTTACTAAATCGTAATCTAAAAATGCAAAGTTTAAGAAAATTAGTCTTAGATACTTGTAACTTGTTCGGTATTATATTCAGTCATTAAAGTTGATGTCTTTCAATTTAAAAACTTTCGGAAATAGTTTTTTTTTTTTTGTTAAATGCTTGTAAAGCAAATTTGTTCGTTACAGTGACGAGTTAAAATGTTATAATTTATCTTAGTTAAGTTTTGTTATGTTTATATTTGTACTTATGCAATTTTTCTAATCACAGTAGCGCAAAACATATGGCTTAGGATTATGAAAAGTCGGTTTTGTTCTAATTCAAAGCTCACTACAAGCACCATTATCTGAAGTATTCTTAAAAAAAAAGAAATATAAAAATCCTTTTTCAAATAGCTAATTATATGCATATGGATGGTATGCATAAATGTATATTTTTGCACAACATTCTATCCAAATATATGTACGTGCACTCTAAATTATTTTCTCTTATCCTCCTCAAATGGATACAGTATAAAATTATATTTTTTTATATAATAACATAACCAACAAACCAACCATACAAGAAAGAGAAGGAATAAGAGTGCTTAGCAACTTAATTAGATTTTAATAAATTAATTTAATTGTGTCATGAGTATAATATGGAAATTGGAGTTTATGTGGTTTAATAATATGGCAAAGGTGGTGTATGTATAATGGTAATGGATGCTTTGGCAATGGTTGGGAAAGAAAATTAAATTTATTTCATTTCAATTAATTGAACTTTTTTGTATTTTTGTTGTTTTTATTTTTATTTATATTCACAGGAAGATTGCCAGATGTTCTCTTTGTTGACATTGGTTGCTTTTGGTATTATTGGTACAATAATTATTGGCTTGCAACATTATTTTGTTGAAGATCAAAAACACAGTATACCACCTGTAGCAAGGTTATGGACAAAAGGATGGCTACTTTTCTTTTTATTTGCAACTGTAAGTGGTGTTTATTTTTATTTTTTTTGTTAAATTTGATTCATCTTATTTAAATAAGTCATTAAGGAACGGTAACCTAAAATGTAGTCAAGTACACTGTGGCGTATGAGTAATTTTTGTTTTGGTTTTTTTTTTTAAGTTTAACTACATTAAGTTGGTTTCGATTTGAATTCGACAAGAGGATAATGTTTTCAAACAAAAGTAGTGTAATGAAGTTAAACTAATTTTTGAAATAGATTTAATTCGCGGAAAGTTGAAATTTCTAGTTCTTACCACAACAAATGCCTTCCCCATAACATTTAAAGTAAAAAAATGGTCCTTAAAAACACTTTTTTGACAATGCGTATACCCATAGCAGCATAATTTTCTTTTATCTCTTATTTTTTTAAACGGGCTTATGCAAAGGCACTTAATTCTGCAGCTAGCTGTTAAAATACATTAATATAAACAAAGAAAAAACATTAATATTTTATATTGAAATACAGATATGAAAGCCAAAAAAAATACATACATTTTGAGAGTCATCAAAATTATTTGACTGATGTGTCTGCTTTAATTTCATTTGAAGGAATTTAAAAAGGTTTTCGAAGTTCATATCAAATATTTCGACAAATCTAAACAAAAAATACCTTCAGTACTATCATACTGAAGTACCCCGAACAGCTTGAAACCACAGAGCTAAACGTAGGTCAAGTGGAGCAAGTCAATTCTGTTATAACCAGAGAAAATATTTTGTGGGCCATCACTACTTTTTCTCCATATAAATCCCCAGGCATCGATGGCATACTGCCAGTTATGCTTCAAAAGTTGCATGATTTGGCAGCTCCTCCTTCTCAAACATGCGCCCTTGTCGTGGAGACAGGTCAAAGTAGTTTTTATCCCGAAAGTAGGAAGGCGAGGTCACGAATCCGCGAAAGATTTCAGACCAATAAGCTTAACATCATTTGTGCTTAAAACCTTGGAGCGCATTCTTGATTACCATATTAGAGAAATCCTAGTTGGACGCCCTCTCGAAAGCTCTCAGCATGCTTATCTTAGGAGCAAATCTATGGAGACTGCCATGAGTTAGTGTGGACTGTAGAACAAACAATCCATTTTAAAGAATTTACTCTTGCCACCTTCCTAGACATAGAAGGTGCTTTTAACAACGTCCTTACCGAATCCATAGAAGAATCGCTCGTTAAGTTCGGTGTAGGAAACTTCTTTCGGGAATGGATTATTTCCATGCTCAGTGAGAGGAAGATTCGAGCCACTCTAGGCTTTACAATCGCAACAAAACACCTGAGTAGGGGAACACCCCAGGGGAGTGTCCTTTCGCCTCTTCTATGGCTTCTGGTCATGGATACAATTCTCGTTAAATAAGAGAGATGTGGAGTGAAGGCGTAAGCCTATGTGGATGATTTGGTGCTATTGGTGTCAGGAAAGTACATCTCTGTGATTAGTGAAATCACGGAGTCAGCTTTGAAGAAAGTTAGCAGCTATGCCACTAGTTGTGGACTAGGAGTTAACCAAAGTTAAACTGAACTGTTGCTCTTTACCACCAAAACTAAAGTACCGCCTTTCACGCTACCTCGACTCAACGGTCAAATCCTATCATTGTCTTCCAGTGCAAAATATTTGGGAGTTATTTACAGCCGTAGTACGTTCAATCTTCGAATATGGGTCGATTGTATAGTGGCCTGCTCTTAGCAAAGCCTTTGATATTGATAAGCCAAAGAAGGTTCAGGAAACAGCTTACGTGGGCACCACAGGGGCCATGCGTACTTGCCCAACGGACTCCTTAAACGTTATTTTGGATCTTCTACCAATCGACCTTTTTATTAAATACATAGTTTCCTGCAGCGCTATTAGGCTGAAGGAATCAAACAGCTGGTTGTCAAAACCTTATGGTCACAGCAACACAACGAAATTGATTATCTCGGTAGACACTGACTACTGCACTCCTACTTTGAGCCTAAGTAAGGGCTTTAATGTTATATTCCCATCCAGAGAAGATTTGGAGGATGACATCGTTTCGATAGGTTTCGACACAACCATCTTTACTGACGGCTCAAAGATGAAGTGCGGAGTTGGTTCTGGGATCTTTTCTGAGTCCCTAAATGTAGCTAAATCTTTTAAACTTCCTGACTTTGCTAGTGTTTTTCAGGCTGAACTGCTGGCAATAAGGGAGGCATGTAAGATACTTAAAAAAAACCCAAACCAAAATCGAAATGCGGCTATCTTCACAGACAGTCAGGCAGCTGTCAAGGCCATTAACTCCCCCACATCCTCATCTAAATTGGTCCCCTGATCTGGGTTCCGGGCCATAGTGGTATCGTGTTAAATGAACGGATTGACGAGCTAGCCAGGCAAGGATCGGCCCTTGAAAGCTCACTTGCGAAAATGGTTAACATTCCTCTTGGTGCTATGAAGGGCTAAATCTTTTCTATGTACCAAACTGAATCAAACCGAAGGTGGAGCAATTTACCCAACTGCATTATATCTAGGAAGATATGGCGCACCTTAAAAAAAAACCGTACAAACGATCTTCTAGCCAGGATTGTTGCGGTTTGTACCGGACATTGGCCTATAGGAGTTCATGCTTAGAAGATTGGTATCTCCTACAACACCTTTTTCCGTAGTTGTAGTGACCAAAGAGAAAGTGAAACGATAATCCATTTCCTCTGCAAATGTCCTGCTTTGGCAAACACCAGAATGAAATACTTTGGAAAATCATTCTTCCACGAACTTGATGAGCCATCTGAGACAAAGACCTAATCTTTTTTCTAAAACCGACAAAATGGCTCTAACATAATCACTATGAAGCTTCTCTATAAATTTTTCCCTTTCTATCACAGGTCAAACGAGTTTTTGGTATTAAAACGGCGCGGTGCACTACAGCTCTAATTGAATACATAATTGTTTAAATAATAATATAAGCTGAAAATCCTTAAATTTTCATTACAAAGGGTTTTTATATCGTATTCAAATAGACCGATATTTGGACTGCTGCCCTTTTCTGACATTTAAGGATCTACCATTCTTCAAACACTATTCGAGAAAGTATTGAATTTCACTAAAAAATTGTTAGCATTTTGATCTTTTAATTTGCGACTCGCAGTTTTCCCCAAAAAATTTCATGAGCGTGGTATTTCTTGAAGTTGTGATCAGAATTGGTCAATGGGATTTTGTGTTTAAGAACTCTTGTACTTATTTCTTTGGGCTGTAAGATACGGTCAAAGCTCCTTAATTAATAAAATACCTTAAAGACGTAGTATGTAATGTTAATGAAAAAATGGAAAATGTCATACAAAGAATATAATGCTAAAACCTCAGCAGATGAGCCTATTTTTTCTAAAATTGTGTTAAATTTGAAATATCTTTAAAACTAAATATACTTTTTATATTAAATATAAATATGAAGCCTCTTATTGGTAAATCTTCAATTATCATTACTACTTTTTTATTTTTATTAGTGTTAAATAAGTAGAAAATTTTTTAGTTGGATGGAAAACAGTACAATCAATAATTTTAATTCCTTTATTTTAGTTCTTGGTTTACGTTTTTAATATCTATTTGCTTGCCAAAGGACAACTTTCACCATGGTATAGGTATGTAAATGTATTAAACTATAGAAAATATCTTCCTTTTTTAACTTTTTTTTTTGTTGACAAATTAAATTTGTATTGTGTATAACTCTAATATTTTAAATCTTAATAAACATTATACATTATTACATCACATATTTGATTTAAGAAGTTTAACAAATCAATCCACAGAACAAATAATACACAAATGATAACAATTAGATAAAACAGAACATAGTCATTCACTTATAACTCCTTTATACATAACATGTTATATTAGATCAATTCAAACATCACAATAGATTTAACTTATATTCAAAACTTGTATCTTTGTATATGATTTGTGTTTCTCGTTCTCATTTTCATTCTGTTAGTGATGCATAAAGCATATCCTATCTATCGACAAGATTGTGTATCTATAAGATTTCTCCAAATCTCCATAGATGTAAATAGCCAAGCCAATCAAATCCAAAGCCAAATTTAACATCTAAATTGAACAAAACCTCAAGCCTGTCAAAGTCAGTATATGAATACCACCTAGCCTCATATATGTACTTATACGAAGTCAGCCAGCGTAAGTCAGCCAGAAATGTTGTTGATTGCAGGTTTTCCATATCTGGCTTAAAACAATCTACCTATATTATGAATATATGTATGTAATACCCTATAAACACTCATAATGTAATTAGACTGACATAAACAATGTTCTGGATCAAGTGAAAGCTAAACTGTGATGTGTTATCATCTTTGTGTGTCTTTGATAAAGTTGTATCTGCTAGATATTTCAAGATATACAATGTACATATCAATCAGGTCGGTGACTTTAATTAAAACTTATAACCTACTTCGTACATTTTGTATGTATGTTTGTACATATAAACAATTTCTGTGGTTTGTATTTCTCATGGAAACAATATATTTTAAAGGCGTATCTTCATAAATCAATATTGAAATTGAAAGTTTTTTGATGCGTAAGTTTAAATGGAAATATGAGATATTTGATTTGGATACTTTCTGACACTTAATATTTACATCTAAAACTTTTGTTGGAGGCGACGTTTTTTCATATTTTTATGAGAATGAGAAATTCAAAATCTTATCTAAACTTAATATGTCAATAATTTTGAAAGAATTTTGATTGACATTTAATTTAAAACAAAGAATGGAAATTGTCTGAAAAGACAAAATTTTTGACTTCAAAAAACAAATCTGCAATAAAATAAATGTAAATATTTAAAGCATAGTACTAAAATTTATTTCATCATTTCTCTCTAACACTTTTTACTTATTTCTTTTGTTAAAAGCTTAGTTTTATCCATTTTCCATTTAATTTTCTGCTAAAAAGAAATGTATAGTATGTTCAGCTTAGTAATTAATGATTTACTTAAAAAACTTTTTATACATTAAATCCCTCACTTAGTGGAAAAACTGAAGACATTAATATCGTTGAAATAAAATAATGCTTCAAGTTACTAATGCACCTTTTATGAGGTCTGCTATAAAAATAAACATATTTTGTTTTGCATTAGGTCTTCCCTCGAGAATGGCGGTTAAGGTTTTAAAATTTAAAATGCAATCATAATAAAATTTCAAAACTTGCTAAGTTAGTTTTGCTAAGTACCTACGAATTTTGTTTCGAAAGTTGATAGTTTATAAGTGTTTGAATTTTTTGATTTAAGAACCGTACAGAAACTCTACGGCTATATCAGAGTAAAACTTACATATGTTAATTTTCAAGTTTAAAAATAATATTTTACTTTATATTAAAAGTAATACCCTCATGATGGTTAGTGCGTTGGACTGTCATGCAAGGGGTCTTGGGTTCAATTGCCTGTGCCACCTTAATTAAAAAAAAAAAAAATAATTTTCGCGGGTAGGTACCGCCTCTTGCGAGAAATTGACAAATCCTTCAAGAGTAATTCTTGTCATGAAAAAGTGCTTTCTCAAAATTCGGCCCAAAATTGTAGGTCCCTTCCATTCCTGACAACATTACTCGCACACAGGAATGGTTGAGAGTTGTAAGTCACTAGGCCCTGGTTCTTCACGGACTGTTGCGCCACCCAATTTATTTATTTATTTATAATTATATTAAAAAATACTAGCTGCACCTCAGTGCTCTCTTATGCAACATGTTTTTTTTTTTTTAAGAAATTTCGTAAAGATAAAAAAGATTAAGGTAAGAACTATTATAGGTTTTTTAAGAACTATTATTAGTGGACAATCCCTTAGAGATTATTATTTAAGGAACAAATTTAAATTTCTTCCAAGATATTCTGTCTTTTAATTTCTTGAATGCCATTGCACCATTTCATATTGTCCTCAGAGAAGACTGAGGCTTTGAAACTTGATTAAGAAAAAAAGTGTGTCCTTTATTAATAAACTTTTTACCATACTCAAATTTTTCGATCTTACTTTCGTTCCAAATTCAAGCAAAGTTGAAAAAAATATTGCGTATACCATATTGTGTACACCAGTAGCGCTATCGGTAGCTCTAATAGATGTGCAGTTTTTTTGGCTTCAAATTTACATAATTTTTAATAATTTTTTTACATAATTTTTGTCAATGCTATCAATTAAAACGTATACACGTTTTTTTCTGAGCATGCTGATCTGTTAACCTTTTAAAATTAAGTAAATCCAATGATTTAATTTCATTTATTAATAATTGGGGCCCCAACCCCCACTAAATTTTAGGTTATTATAATTTGAATCAATATTCTTTTGATATATTATCTCAAAATGGTGTCTTTTTTTTACTTTACCTACATTAAGTTATTATTACTTAGTCATCTACATCATTAATTTACACAGTACAGACGAGAAATATTAAAATTTTACACGAAGGTTACATTAACACTAAGAACTTGAAAAACATTGTAAATAGCTATTTTAAACTTTCCTACACTACGTTTTCCTATACTTAAGATCCAATTTTGTATTTTTGAAAACTTGATTTTGCTTAAAAATTGCAATGCCACAAACAAAACACACGAAATAAATTGATTTGGTAAACTTACTGATGTTTTAAAAATAAACCACACAACAAACCACACACAAATTCAACTTTATATTAAGAGAAAAAAGGACGATGAATACAAATCCAATTTCCACTGCAACATCCTTTCACATAAACACACATACGAGTTTGTTTACTTACAACTTAATTTACATCCGCAGATGGTGGCAGGCTTCGAAAGAAGTAAAATTAATTTTGGAAAATCATAAAAAATTTCACCCGAAACGGAGATTGGAAAAGCCAGATACAATTATAGAAATAGAAACATCACTTGCATCAACCTCAGGAATGTCAACAAACTTACAATATGGAGACAGGATTGGGTTTGAAGATTTTACAGGTACGAGAATAGATGGTCGTCGCGATGCGTTGGTACCCAGTTCGAGTGGTAGTGAGGATAATACGTCTATGACAGTTGTTGAAATACACAATCACCCAGGAAACGCACTAAATCGAGAACTTGCAACAACAGAAGCATCAGACGAAATGCCAAGAAACTTACAGGATGCAGGGAGGAACACGCCAATTGCAGAACAAGAACATCAAGGGACTCCAATAGGTGCAGCCGAATGCATGGCTATAATCAACTATGCTATGGAAAATAATAGAGATGCGGAAATATGGGGTAGCCGACAACATTCGATGGAACTCAGTTCGAGAGGCAATGACTGTACAGCGACTACGACAATTGTTGAAGTACATAGTCCGCAAGAACCAACCCCAGCAACAGTCCTTGCAACAACATCAGAAATGCCAACAACCCCACAGGATGCAGAGAGGAACACGCCAACTGCAGAACAAGAGCATCAGAAGATAGCAATAGGTGCAACCTATGCTATTGAAAATAATAGAGATACGAGAATGGGGGTTGATGGACGACGCCATGCGTTGGAACCCCCCCAGCGTCGTTCGAGTCGTAGTGACGTTGCTACGACTTCGGCAATTATTGAAATAAACAATCAGCAAGAACAACTACCACAACAGCAACAGACACAGCCACAGCAACAACAAAATGAACAGCTAGAAGGACATCAGCAACAGAACGAGGATAATCATATTGATATTAATTAAACAAGAAGTCCCTTTGATATCCTCACAGGATTTCTTTTCGCACCTACAACTTACATTATATACGAAATCAGTAAATTGTATTGATATTTTCAAAAATCCAATTTTCCGAAATATTTTATATTTTAATATAAAAATAAAATATATTTATGTGTGTTTTACTACAGAACAACTTTTCCATATAAAATAATACCGAAAATTGGATTTTTGAAAATATGTTATGTAAGTTGTAGGTACGAAAAGAAAAGGTGTCCTGTAGTACAAAACACATGTAATTATTATTTGTGTGTTGTACTACAGGGCACCTTTTCTTTTAATTTAATATTTTGATTTCGTACACTGCGTTTTATATTAATTTAATTTTAATTCTTCTGGTTTTTGTTTATGTTTACTTTTTGTTTATTTTTTTTGTATTCTTATATTCTTCCGATTAATGTGTGTTTTTGTGTTATTTGAATCCGGAAATTGTAAATTCTTTCAATTTCGTTATTCATAGAATCAGTATTTATCAATAAAAACAATAAATAAGTTTTTGTTATTTTAAATAAAAATGAAAACACAGTTTACAAAATTGTATTAATTTTTTTTAGAATATTTGTATTTGAACAAACAAAATTTAGTTACATTTAGCAAGGAAAAGGCGAGTTCATATTAATTTTATGGAACACCATATGATAAATAATATTGTTATATTTCTCTGGTATTTTTATTAGAAAAATAATACCTACCGATTTCCCTTTGCAGTAAGCATTCTGAGACATTGATAGTCTCTTCTTAATGTTGTTACGTATATGGATATCGATCAATCGTTCCAGATTTTTGAGAATGAAAGATAATAGGCTAATAGTTCTTAGGTCTTTAGTGTTGATATGCGAGCATTTGGCCGCCTTGGGAATGAAAACTACCTTTACATCTCTACATCGCTGAGGTATATAGACCAGATTTATACAACTTTTGAAGATCATCTCAATGATGGGCGAAGTTATATCAATGGTATATTGTAGCTCAGCTGGTACAATTTGATCTGGACCTGGAGATTCGTGAGGTTTGAAACTATTCAGAGCCCATGTCAATTTTTCTTCTGTAACCAGACCGTGAAAAACTCTGAATTAAAAATAAGATTCTTCGAAAAATAAAAATTTGGTGTTTTCACACTAAATCAAATCAAAATGTCAAATCATTTAGAACGGCTGATCTCCAAACAACGTTCATTTCGGTTCATTTTCTGCAATGAATATTTTTCATTCGAATCTCAAAATAAACAAAACTTATTCGAACGAACAGATCTAGGCACTCGAATCAACGTTTTGTTCGAATCTCAATCTCAATAAATCAATATCTAAAATGTTTATAAATTAATTAATTTGACGAGTTTCATTAAATATTTTACCATACAAATTAAACTATAAATAGAAACCAGATTAAAATAAAAAGGCGAATTCATTGCCAGCAGAAAATCAAAGGCACAATTTTTTAGAAAAGTTCTAGAGGAGATAAAATTTGTGGCTCAAAAAAGTTGTTTTTAAACGTAAAACTTTTTACCAATCAGCATCGCATCGTAATCAGCTGAGCAACGATCAGCATCGCAAAAAAGCAGCAATGCCTATCACTACCAAAAAATTTGACGTTTGTGAATTAACCCAATGATATTGAACATTTGTTTAGTTACTTGAAAGACCTCGTAAAGATTGCAATAGGTTTCCATCCGGAGTGATATCAAAAGAGTGATATTTGAAGAAGCTGAAAAGACTTGCCTGCAATCTCGAGAAAGTTGTAAGATTTTGGTAATCGCCATCCACGAAATTTAACAATTCAATGGCAGTAAACTAAAACAAAATAGTAATTATTGCACAAGCCAAATTAAGAGCTGCTTAATTTTGTAATTCGAAAACGCTGTTCATGTTGTACAAAATGTTGCAGGACCCACCCAGAGCAATATGCAGATCAACGGTGCTATCAGAGGCGTAGAGTATTGTAAAGGACGACAAGTGTGCTCAAATCGTTCTGATTACAAAAGCTGTTACTTATTAAAAACAAATTCCGAAAATATTTCAGAAGAGTGAAATCAGTAAGGATTCCATTAGTCCATATATTTTTTTCTCAATGCAATGTTTTCGGAATCAAAATAACTGAAAAAGTGTATTAGCATTAATTCTATAAAGATATCCTAAAAAATATTATTGATAAAAATTGTTTTTTAAATTTAAAAACAAGAATATTGACTCTAGCTCTATTAAGGTTTTTGCACATAATTTTCAAAATTTGTTGCAAGCTACAACTCACATTGGTTTTGTACCTTAACAAAATGTAATTAATTTTAGTCTTCTTTCAAATTTAATTTTTCAACGCCAAAAGTTTGCAAGCTTCTGGTAATCTCAGTTCTTTTTATCGATTCATCTTATTTAAAAAAAAAGTTCGTTTGCCTCCGACATCCGAATTTTCTGCTTTTTTTTAGCACTCGTATTTGCATACACATAAGTCTCTTACATCTTAGGCGTCGCGTCCGTCGTGTAAAATTTATAAGGAACACCCGTCGTATTGGTATTAAAAAACACTTAAGTATATAATATAGCTATTTGAATCCCCTCGACTATCACACTTTTAAGCAAAATCGTCTGAAAATAATATATGTACCAAAAAAAAAGAAAATCTTAAAAAGATTTTTTAAATGGACTTAGACATTACTGAGCAATATAACAAAGCCATCTTCTTATACCACCTATATCTCTTTTAAATGTTTATACCTTTCGCCACCAGACATCACGCATTCTGTTCGGCTTTAGTCTGAATTCCATAACATTTTCATAAAGTCATCAATCATATCGTTTTTGGGAAAGTAAATTACTTAATATTCAAGTTAAAAGTTCACATCATCAGGCAACATATTTGCGTTAGAAAATATTTTTGTTCAAGGTAAGTGTACAAGGATCAAGGCATTGGTGGCCTTAGTCCTGCCTTTTGCTATCAAACTTTTCAAATGGCGATTCAATGAATATATATGTAAAGGGATTGGTATATAGGTTTATTGAATTAGAAGCCTCTTTTGGAATTTACAAAAGTACAACAAAAACTCAAGAAACCGTAAGAAAATACCCTCACATGTTGCACTCAGCTTTGTAATTTTTTGAAGTCACGAAGTATAGTCAATAAATTTGGAAAAAAAGGGAAAAAATTGAACATGATTGATGGTCTTATGTGGCTAAAGTGGCCTTGCCTTTAACTAAATATGTGAACGCCAACGACGGACGTGTCTATCGCAAACTTAACCACATCAACCACATACCCCTATTTTATAAACCCTCAATCGTTTTAGGTCCTTGTTTAGGATGTCTGTTTTATTGTTGGAAGTTTAGTAGTTTTATAGCTTATACAATGTGAGTCATGTGAGATAAAATACTTCATTGAAGTAAAAAGGAACTCACTTATACCTATTATTGAGACGTGAAAGTTAAGGTATAAAGGAGGAGAAAATTTTTGTTTTTTTTTGGGAAAGTAACCAAAGTCAGATTCAGTTAACTATACGCGTGGTGCCTCTGGTCAGTCAATACATGGTATATTAGAATTTGAATAGCGTGGATAAAAACTTTGGTAAAAGTTACATAAACCGTTATCTAGAAAAAACAGGGTTTAAGAAAAAGAGTAATTTGATTTTTTACGCTGGTACCTATATATACGGCATTTTCTTCTCTAACTTGATTTCAGTTTTCAAAATAATGAACCTTTTATGAGATGAACCTTTCGTCTTATACTTTTTAATTGTTCTGGGATCTACATATATGTCTTAAATTGGATTTAAGTTTTTTTGTTGCATATCTTAGGTAAAGGGAGTTTTCAAAATGGATTTAGTAAAAACTCCTATTTTGTTATAAGTTGAATTGTTATAAAAACATCAGGAACTTAGTCAACATCAAGAAATTGTCAATTGTGCTATTGCCAAAAAAAATTTGCATAGTAAAATAAATAAACTAAATAATTAAATTTTATTTAAAAATTTAAAAGTTGTTTTAAACAAATACATAAAATAAAAGATTATGAATTTTTTCCAATTTGAAAATGTTTTGAAACATTGAAAATACAAAATGTTAGTACATTTAAAACACAAACATACAAGTTTTAAGCTATAGTCACTGGTCGACTGCTTTTAGCTAATAAACTTTTTGTAAAATTTGATTCAAGCTTAAAAAATTACATAGGGAGACCATCCAAGCACTCCATTTAATATTTCGTGAAGTTTGTTTGTTTAAAAATGAAAATGTGGCATACGAGTTTTTTGTAGTATTGAACATATCACAATGAAGTGATATTTATCTTCCTTTTCCCTTCTGTTAGATTGATTGTAGATGATGAGGGATACATTTAAGATTCAAGACTTTAACTTGTGCTTTAAAGATAAGGCTTATAGCTTCGGTTGACGATCTGCTGATTAAGGTACCTATAAGTATTCCTGGATGTTGTTAATGTTGCTTTAGAGAGATGCTGATTGAAATTTCTTTCGTCAATTTTAGCAGTACCACTGGAAAATATAATGTGTTATTCAAGCACGGTTGACTCTATTAAGTAAACGTTGGTATCTTAGGAGATAGCTAGCTTATTCCTTTCTTTAAAAGAAGAGGCATTAAATAAAAGAAGCCTACCGTGAACGATTTGTGAAAACATCTTTCATCTATTTTCATCACTCTTAATATGAGTTAAATTTGAGGTTGTGAATGTGTTATATGGGCGTTATGTCATACTCCACGTATGTAGCATAATTCTATATTGAGTTTGGTAATGACACAATTTGAAGTGCTTTAAACTCATCCGAGAGGAAAATAACTAAAAATCTTAGCCCCAGCACAAGAATTTTTTATTTATTTATTTATTATCATCTATCGAGTACAAATCTCTCTAAGACTTAACCATATTAACAAATTTGTATTTACAAGAATTTTAATTTACTTTGCATTTCAAACGAATAATCAGAGAAATTAAACTTGCATAATAAAAATAATCTATGACACTAAACTCAAAACAGCAGTTTTAAAAACATCTTTGCTTAAAGACAAGTCAATATTTTGATAAATTGAATTAAACTCAGAGCTGGATCGTAAAATTATATCGGATCTACCGTAGTTTGTAAAAGAACGGGGAGCATACAAAGAAAAAAGAAAAAGAAGTTTTATACAATCAATACGATTACAGAAAGTATCTCTAGCAAACATTATTAAATAAAACCTTCTTCTAGCTTCAAGAGACTTTAAGTCAATTACCCTAAACAATGGACACCATATACAACATGCATACTTTAAGACTGATCTTATAAGTGAAATGTACAAAGATTTAATCGTGTACGGATCCGAAAACTGTTTCTAGCTACGAATTATGAATCCAAGTAATTTATTTGCTTTATAAATTATATAGTTCGATATCGAAAATAACGCCTAAGTCTTTTTGGCTGTGCACTGACTCAAGCATTATGTCAGAAATATCGTAAGAATGATTAATAACTTTAAGTGACCTTGTAAATGTAATGCTTTTACATTTACTATATTCAAGAACAGACAATTTTCACTACAATAAGCTGATACCTACTTCATCTAAATCATATTGAAGTCTATGACAATCCAGTCCGCACTTAATTTTCTTAAAAAGCTTAAGATCATCTGCAAATATCAAACAGTCAGAATTACGAATTCTAGGTGGTATATCATTGATAAATAGTATGAAGAGGAAAGGTCCTAATTGGCTGCCTTGAGGAACGTCTGAATGTTTAAGAATCTCCTTGGATACCACTGTTCCAATTTTTACATTTTGCTTGCGATTAGTCAGGTAATTTTCAAACCACTTTAGAAGGCTAGAGTGAAAACCGTAGCATTTCAATTTCATTAGCAGAATATCATGTTGAACTCTATCGAATGCTTTAGAGAAGTTTGTATAAATAGCATCCACCTGGTTTCCATGTTCAATACCTTTAATACAAAAATTCGCAATCAAGGCTAGATTTGTTACCGTCGATCTACCACTAACGAAACCATGTTGATCTACGGATATACTCGAGCTAACTTCGTCATAAATGCATTTTTTCACCATCGCTTCAAAAACTTTCGGTATTAATTTCAGTTTTGAACTGGGTCTGTAATTAATACCCTCTTGTTTAGAGCCTGATTGATATAATACTTATCATCGAAAGTTTCCACTCATCCAAAGAGTCATCGGTAGAAAGTGATAAGTTGAAAAGTTTAGTAAGTGGAACTGCAAGACTATGAGCACACATTTTAAGTAAAGCTTAACAAAATTTATCAGGGGTAAGCTTAAAATAGGATTTCAAGGATGAAAGCTGAAAACCTGATCCACTGACAAACTAAAACTTCCTAAATTAGTTATCGTTTCACAACATTGAATTTCATGTGAAGCCGTAAGAGAATCAAGAACATAGTTAGATTGAAAATAAGACGCAAACATATCGTATACAACGTCCTCATCATTTGACGATTGATTAAGGTAATTCATACTTGCTGGGATACCATATGACTTACGTTTAGAATTGACGAACTTCCAAAAGGCGCGAGAGTCATTTTTTATATTACTCTCAATAGAGCACATATAGTTATCAGACTTTTGTTTCCTCAACATTACCAATAAAAGAATCGTAACACTCCTTTAAGTCATGAGAGAAAAGAACTTTGTCTCAATTTATCGCTTTAAAGAAATCGTTCATACCATTATAATTCGCTTTACTGAAATTGCGAACTGAGTTCAACTCACTCTTATCAAAATTAAACTTATCAAAATTCAAGATCTTTAAATCCAATTGCAAAGCATAATGATGCATACTATTTTTAAAAATAGGAGCTTCTGACTTAACTAAATTGTCTTCTTGTTCAGTGTTAATAAAGACTAAGTCAAGGATTCGACCTTGCAAGCTTACAACATAATTAAGTTGGTTAAAATTAAAGGATAGCATATTATCAATAAAACTCGACTCAAGTTCATTTGAGACTTTAAAAGGAAGTAAACTTTGATCTGTTGCTGAGTGAATCTATTTTATGAGAGGAAGATTAAAATCCCCCAAAATAACAATATTAGAATTAGGCTTTAACAAACTAAACATACTTATATTCGAATCAGGTGGAATGTATGGTATAATAAAATAAATACAATCTAAGCAGAAAGTCAAAGTTACCTCAACACTTAATTGTTTTACAGCTTTGAATACAAGAGGAACTTCTCTACATATTAAATTAGATCTTAAAGCTAATAACATACCACCACCTCTACGCAATCCAGTATCTGCAAACGATTTATCTCTTCTGAACACATTAAAATCTTTAGACCGACATAATTGAGCAGAAAGTACATCATCAGACAACCATATGTCTCAGTCAAAGCATGTCTTGACAGTCTCCTGAAACACCCGGTATTTGGGCACTAGTTCAAATTTTGGATTTTCAAAAAACTTTGGACATATCAAACTTAAACCTCTTTTCAGGAAGTCTTCTGCTCCGACGTGCTTCAAAAATCATTATTTTAGTTTTGTTTGTATCCACATGTAAGCCCCAAAACTCTCCAAAAGAATTTAATTAGTTGATTTGCAACTGCATAATGAACGTATTATCAAGTAATGAAACTAAATCGTCCGCCTAAAGCTAAACTTTCACTTGGATATCATCAAAGAGTATTCCTCATGAAAGTACATCACAGATATTGTTAACAAGCAAAGTAAACACTATTGGGCTAAAAATGCAGCCTTGGAGAACACCAGCTGTGGTTTCAAAGCAGTCTAAAAACTGATAAATTCAAAACCGAGCCGCTAGATGACTCCAGAAATTTATATTTTCTGGGAGATTCCTAGTGATGTAAGCTTATACATCACATGTCTGTTTACTTTGTCTAAAGCTACTTCGACTTTTGATAATTCAAATTTTGATACCAAAATC